>NC_064640.1:820436877-820739908 GCF_023864345.2 Schistocerca serialis cubense
CGGGCCCTTTATCAGTACAGGCCCTGGGCGGTGCAACATCATACTGACAATAGTAATGTGCTTATATAGACAACCTCGCTGTTCGTTTTACCAGATTTTGTAATCATTTAAATAAAACAACATGACCTTCCAGTGGGAGACATTTCGTCCCCTTTTTCCTTCTGTGAAATTTGTCAGTAAGCTTTTTGCCTTCCAACCAGCGAAATGCGGTAGAGTACTTCCGGTAAACGATTCATAAACCACGATTTAGTGCCGTTAAGACGATTTCTTTAAACATTGGCGTAGCTGAAGGAATTTAGTTTCTTCTTAAATCGCCTTATGCAGCAACGTTCACAGATATCTCAAATAGGAAAAGCTCTTTATTCAGGTACGAAGGTTGTAAAACAAACTTCCCACAATTTTGTGTCAGGTTGATCTTTTCTTCTGATGGCACTGCATAAGCATTTTGTCTAAGAGGTATCACAAGTAATCCTCCTGTAGCTGTGGGAATCATTGGTTGAAAACGAGATTAACACCAGTGGGTACAGTACTGCTAAATGTTTAAAATGATTATCAACCTAAGTCTGAGTTCATCCACAAACAGAGGCGTATTTATAATATTGAAGCTAGACTGTGTATCCTTGTCTTCCTTGAGTGGGCACTGGAAGGCGCTGACACACACTTATACAATACAATGAATACTTGTAACGCTATATTTAACGCTGCTCTCATAAACTAATTTTGTTTTCTAATTCTTCTTGTTCTCAAGCGTGCAATATGTGTTGCAGATACAGTCAGAGGGAAAAACTGACTGCCGAGTCGTTCACGTGAGGTGGAATATACAGTCGTGCTCCCTTTTGAATTCTATGTTCGGCAGTATGCTCGATGTGTTAACATTGTAGACTGTTACATTTCCCGGAGGAACTCTTCAACATCTACATCTACATACATGCTCCGCAATCCACCATACGGTGCGTGGCGGAGGGTACCTCGTACCACAATTAGCATCTTCTCTCTCTGTTCCACTCCCAAACAAAACGAAGGGAAAACTACTGCCTGTATGCCTCTGTACGAGCCCTAATCTCTCTTATGTTATCTTTGTGGTCTTTCCGCGAATTATAAGTTGGCGGCAGTAAAATTGTACTGTAGTCTGCCTCAAATGCCTGCCGCGGTGGCCGTGCGGCTCTAGGCGCTTCAGTCCCGAGCCGCGCTGTTGCTACGATCGCAGGTTCGAATCCTGCCTCGGGCATGGGTGTGTGTGATGTCCTTAGGTTAGTTAGGTTTAAGTAGTTCTAAGTTCTAGGGGACTGATGACCACAGCAGTTGAGTCCCATAGTGCTCAGAGCCATTTGAGCCAGCCTCAAATGCTGGTTCTCTAAATTTCCTCAGTGTCGATTCACGAAAATAACGCCGCCTTTCCTCTAGAGACTCCCACCCGAGTTCCTGAAGCATTTCCGTAACACTCGCGTGATGATCAAACCTACCAGTAACAAATCTAGCAGCCCGCCTCTGAATTGCTTCTATGTCCTCCCTCAATCCGACCTGATAATGATCCCAAACGCTCGAGCTGTACTCAAGAATAGGTCGTATTAGTGTTTTATATGCGGTTTCCTTTACAGATGAACGACATCTTCCCAAAATTCTACCAATGAACCGAAGACGACTATCTGCCTTTCCCACAACTGCCATTACATGCTTGTCCCACTTCATATCGCTCTGCAATGTTACACCCAAATAATTAATCGACGTGACTGTGTCAAGCACTACACTACTAATTGAGTATTCAAACATTACAGAATTCTTTTTCCTATTCATCTGCATTAATTTACATTTATTTAAATTTAGAGGTAGCTGCCATTCTTTACACCAATCACAAATCCGGTCCAAGTCATCTTGTATGCTCCTACAGTCACTCAACGACGACACCTTCCTGTACACCACAGCATCATCAGAAAACAGACGCACATTTCTATCCACCCTATCCGAAAGATCATTTATGTAGATAGAAAACAACAGCGGACCTACCACACAACCCTGGGGCACTCCAAATGATACCCTCACCTCCGATGAACACTCACCATCGAGGACAACGTACTGGGTTCTATTACTTAAGAAGTCTTGGAGTCAGTCACATATTTGGGAACCAATTCAATATGCTCGTACCTTAGTTAGGAGTCTGCAGTGGGGCACCGAGTCAAATGCTTTCCGGAAGTTGAGGAATATGGCATCCGTTTGATACCCTTCATCCATGGTTCGCAAGATATCATGTGAAAAAAGGGCGAGTTGCGTTTCGCAGGAGCGATGCTTTCTAAAGCTGTGCTGATGCATGGACAGCAACTCTTGACTGCAGTCTGTGTACGTCAATCTTGTCTATGACTATAGTCTTGAGGTAAAACGCGAGACTAACTAATACGACGTCTGGTAACCAAAATCACACGTTGACAGAATATTTATTGCCCCTTTCCTCTCGGTGCTGAAGCTGTGAGTATAATTCAAGCGAATCTACAATATACCTGTATTTCGCTTTCTCTAACATTGGTAATAACGGTTTGGTTCAGATTTCTTGGCTGACCATCTGCCTCTGAACACCACTTGTGTCCGAGTTCTTTGGGACCCATTTGCTGCCTAATGGCGGGGGCTGAGGCACTGCTCTGCCTCGCCTCCTGCCGACGTCTGCTCCACTCCTCACTCTCGACGATGTAAACCTTTAATGTTGTTGAGGGGTGACCCATAAAATCTGTCTACGATTTGTGTTTCACACTCGATAGCAATGGAGGCACAAAACCGTTTTTATTTAATGAGTTTTATTACACTAGTATGCAATACATCAATGTGGCATGGAATTAATTTCATTGTTTCTGATCCAGTGCGCTATAATTAAAGCGTCACATCCTGTTCTTTTTGCTTTCACAGCAGATTCTTCAAATAATTTATTTTTGTCATGGATTCATGTGTGTCCAGGCACAGAGAGTAAATTCAATGTAATATGTTTCTTTCTTTGATTCCCTATTGTAAATGGATGCGAAACATTGTGTCAATACCTTTCAGAACCTGCTCTATAGCTACTAAGGCAAATCGCTTGTTTTGAGGTCCATACATTAAATAATGGAGAAGTGAACGCTGTTTAAAAGTGATATTTAAAATATTCAATTGGATTTAAAGCGACAAAATTGCCCATATTTGAAGCTACCCATAGAAAAAGTAAGTTGCTAGAGCCGCTGTTGGCAAACGTCTGCAGAGAGTTCCTAAATGCTACTGTGGAAATTTAGCGTAGAGGCCCTGTAGTAGCCAAGAAGTTCCTTTCCTTCATACTTATCACCCTGGCATATGAGCCTTAAGAGAAGAACAATATTGAATTTTGAATCGTTGATGGTCGATTCGAATTTCTTCAGAGACGCTTGTATTGTGAAGCAGCTTGGCAGTCAGAAAGCCGAGATCGATGACCATTAACACAACTTACTGTGTCGAGCTACCAAGAGGATTTGATGTGTAATGGTTTTCTCCTGATATCGATATATAATTTTATCTAGAAATTCGCAGCCCCATAAAATAAATCAGAAAAAAAAGCTTGCACATGCTGGCCCCTAACATGGTTAGAACTGATGACTCCTTGAACCGTTGCGACACGAGACATGGGCGGTACCACAGGGCTACGGACACACTGCTGCCAGCATGCCTCTCTCATCCTGACGTTGGTCGCTCAGCCTCATACTGCATCGTGAAAGATAGAAAAAGTTGTCACTTACGTGAAGAATAGCATTTCTTTAGCCAAAAAATTGAATTTTCTGTCTCAGTGTCTTAGATTACATGAGGATTATATAGCACAAGTCATTCAAATGGAAAGGGAACATCACATAAATTTAGCGAGTCAATTCAGTACCATATGCGGAAGTGATTGCACTGTCACAGTGTTGCCAAATGTTTGTGACGATGTTGCCAATTCTCAGTTGTGCTAGGAACAGCTCTGTAGCGTTATGGGAGGAGCATCCTGTGCTCATGTCATAGGAGGATACGGAGAGGAGGCACGGGCTTTGGTTAATATGCAGCGTTTTCTCCTACCAGTTGCGTCAAACATTCAGGTTTGTAATCTTCCATCATCATTACAGTTTCCCACAAAATATATACGAATAAAACACCTACCTTGTTACTTTGTGATAATGATTATTTCAGTACAATTAAAAGTCTTTGGAAATCAACTTTGCCCACCTGTCACGAAACGTAAGGCAACAAACACTTTGCACCTCGAAATCGATTGCATCTATGTGCAGTCTTGTGATCATACAAGTAGAATTTCATGAATTGCACGAGAACGTAGAAAAATGTTGGTGCAAATGGAAGCTGTAAGAAACATAGTTAACATATTATTCTGTACCACGTAATAATTCATTTGAAAATTCAGAAGAGAAGAAACTAAAAATTATGCCCATTAAGACAGAAACTAAAGTGCAGATGCGGGCACTGTGCAGATCTGCGCTTTTTCATCTTCAGATCTATAAAAATAATGTATACTAACCAGCGTATTCATTGCTTTCGTAATGTTTCCCTCTTGTTTAGTCTTCTAGTGGTGAACTGGATCCACACCCATGAGTCTGATTGTTTCTTTGTATCCATCCATCTACTATCTTTGTGTGTTATGCTTCGGTGTTCAAAAAACAAAATGTTATGCCTGCTCCCACGAGGTATTACAACGAGGTTACAAGAAGGCTAACCAATTATAATCAAAATACAGTGAGACGCCTATTTGTCTGTCGTCATGGTGTTAAGTCGACAGAAATATTTGGGTGTTATTGCCGTCATAACCGGCATTCCGTTGTCGTCTTCTCTTATTGAGATTTTCATATTACCCTGAACACAAGACGCCGAGATAAATGTGTATATTCTCCGTGACGAAACATCCCACATTCCATTCATCCAGATCTATTCGTTAAGTGCATCGGCAGCAATGAGTGATAGGAAAGCAGTAGTGAGGTGGCGAATAGCAATAAACATTGTAGTAATAACAAATTAGTAATCAAGGATGTTTACGGCATTACAGACGATTAACAAAATAACCAAGAAAGCCTGAGTGTTTAATTGGACCACTGCAAAGGTGTTCTTCGCACTTTGTTACTGAATCCTGTTCTGGTTGTTTGCAGAGAGAAAAGAAATAACCCTGTAGCCATACATATCGCTAGTACAACGAGATATTACCTATCAACTAACCTTGCTTTACATGACGAGACGAGCATGGCATCACCGAGCTGATATTTGAAATATATTTCTGTTTTCTCTCTCTCTCTCTCTCTCTCTTTTTATTTTTATGTTTTCAGGAAATCAGCGAGAAGCGCAAATAATAAGCAAATAGGCATATAACCTGTTTACAGATATTTTCATTGGGATACATAATGGGAAAATACAAATTTTAAGTGTATTATTGCGTAATTCCAGTTATTGACAGTCTATTCGTGAGCTTGCTCGCATTCAGTGGGGTGAAACCGATCACAGAAGCAAGCAAAAAATAAATATTTCTTGCAGCATGGGCAACACACAAACGAAATCAAGCTGCACTGATGTGTTGTCCGGTATACTGCACGAAAACATATCTGATTCATGTTGTTAAATACAGCTCTATCAGATATCAATTTGGATGCGTACCAAGTGTATAAAAGTGTATCTTGAGATCTAAGGAGCTGCAGTCATGGACTGTGCGACTGGTCCCGGGGGAAGTTCGAAACCTCCCTCGGGCATGAGTGTGTGTGTTTGTCCTTAGAATAATTTAGGTTAAGTAGTATGTAAGAAGAAAGATTAAGGAAATGCAAACCTACGTTTCTAGCATTTGTAGACTTAGATAAAGCATTTGACAATGTTGACTGGAATACTCTCTTTCAAATTCTAAAGGTGGCAGGGGTAAAATACAGGGAGCGAAAGACTATTCACAATTTGTACAGAAACCAGATGGCAGTTATGAGAGTCCAGAGGCATGAAAGGGAAGCAGTGGTTGGGAAGGGAGTGAGACAGGGTAGTAGCCTCTCCCCGATGTTATTCAATCTGTATATTGAGCAAGCAGTAAAGGAAACAAAAGAAAAATTCGGAGTAAGTATTAAATACCATAGAGAAGAAATAAAAACTTTGAGGTTCGCCAATGACATTGTAATTCTATCAGAGACAGCAAAGGACTTGGAAGAGCTGTTGAACGGAATGGACAGTGTCTTGAAAGGAGGAAATAAGATGAACATCAACAAAAGAAAAACGAGGATAATGGAATGAAGTCGAATTAAGCCAAATGATGCTGAGGGAATTAGATTAGGAAATGAGACGCTTAAAGTAGTAAATGAGTTTTGCTATTTGGGGAGCAAAATAACTGACGATGGTCGAAGTAGAGATGATATAAAATGTAGACTGGCAATGGCAAGGAAAGCGTTTCTGAAGAAGAGGAATTTGTTAACATCGAGTATAGATTTAAGTGACAGGAAGTCGTTTCTGAAAGTATTTGTATGGGGTGTAGCCATGTATGGAAGTGAAACATGGACCATAAATAGTTAGGACAAGAAGAGAACAGAAGATTTCGAAATGTGGCGCTACAGAAGAATGCTGAAGATTAGATGGGTATATCACATAACTAATGATGAAGTATTGAATAGAATTGGGGAGAAGAGGAGTGTGTGGCACAACTTGACAAAAAGAAGGGACCGGTTAGTAGGACATGTTCTGAGGTATCAAGGGATCACAAATTTAGCATTGGAGGGCAGCGTGGAGGGTAAAAATCGTTGAGGGAGACCAAGAGATGGATACACTAAGCAGATTCAGTAATATGTACGTTGCAGTAAGTACTGGGATATGAAGCAGCTTGCACAGGATAGGGTAGCATGGAGAGCTGCATCAAACCAGTCTCAGGACTGAATACAACAACAACAACAACAACAACAGTGTGTAACTTTAGGGACTGATGACCTTAGCTGTTAAGTCCCATAAGATTATGGGATATGAAGCAGCTTGCACAGGATAGGGTAGCATGGAGAGCTGCATCAAACCAGTCTCAGGACTGAATACAACAACAACAACAACAACAACAGTGTGTAACTTTAGGGACTGACGAACTTAGCTGTTAAGTCCCATAAGATTTCACAAGCATTTGAACATATATCTTGAAATACGCAGAAAGTCACATAGAGGTATTCGACTGAAACATAGCTATGACCAAGATTGTAACTGGGGTCGACAGAATCGTCGTTTACCACCCTGACAACTCGAGCGGTAACAGTGCTCGACCGGGTACTTACGTTTACTGGTATCAAAGCTACAGCATGAAAGCACAAAAATGTTAATAACCCGAAGATCATTAACATTAGAACCCATAGAAAGTAAAGCAGTCATCAGTCAGAACAGTGGTGCGTTAATAGGCACGGTCTTGTTGGAGGTGGTATGCCATTGCTTTCCTCCGACATTTGATTTGAATTACCTAGCAAGTTAATAGGTGAACCAATAGTTTAATGTGGCTTTCGGATCACAGTGCAACTAGGCATTTTTGACATCAACGAACACTGCCCGATGGGAAATAAGTGTAAAATGACACATAAAATTCGTAATCCTGAAGAGGGAATGAACCTGACACCTTGGTATCCGTAGTCGTATTCTTCTTCACTTTGGCACCATGCAACTACTGCTGTGAGTTCTACTTGGCATTAAAATTAATGATTTCCCATTTGTGCCAGCGTTGGCACTTGCGTGTCCCTTAGGAGACCTTCGTTTTGGGATTACCCTGGTATACGTATGTGTAAACGCCTTTCGATGCCCACTCAAGTAAGACAAGGATACACAGTCTAGCTTCAATATTATAAATACGCCTCTGTTTGTGGATGAACTCAGACTTAGGTTGATAATCATTTTGGTATCCGTAGTCGTATTCTTCTTCACTTTGGCACCATGCAACTACTGCTGTGAGATCTACTTGGCATTAAAATTAATGATTTCCCATTTGTGCCAGCGTTGGCACTTGCGTGTCCCTTAGGAGACCTTCCTTTTGGGATTACCCTGGTATACGTATGTGTAAACGCCTTTCGATGCCCACTCAAGGAAGACAATGATACACAGTCTAGCTTCAATATTATAAATACGCCTCTGTTTGTGGATGAACTCAGACTTAGGTTGATAATCATTTTGAACATTTAGCAGTACTGTACCCACTGGTGTTAATCTCGTTTTCAACCAATGATTCCCACAGCTACAGGAGGATTACTTGTGATACCTCTTAGACAAAATGCTTATGCAGTGCCATCAGACGAAAAGATCAACCTGACACAAACTGTGGGAAGTTTGTTTTACAACCTTCGTATCTTGGATAAAGAGCTTTTCCTATTTGAGATATCTGTGAACGTTGCTGCATAAGGCGAGTTAAGAAGAAACTAAATTCCTTCAGCTACGCCAATGTTTAAAGAAATCGTCTTAACGGCACTAATCGTGGTTTATGAATCGTTTACCGGAAGTACTCTGCCGCATTTCGCTGGTTGGAAGGCAAAAAGCTTACTGACAGTTTTCACAGAAGGAAAAAGGGGACGAAATGTCTCCCACTAGAAGGTCATGTTTTATTTAAATGATTGCAAAATCTGGTAAAACTAACAGCGAGGTTGTCAATATAAGCACATTACTGTTATCAGTATGATGTTGCACCGCCCAGGGCCTGTAATGAGAAAGGGTCCGTTTGGGTCAGGCATATTGTATACAGATGTGGAAGAGAGAGCACCACTAAATTCTACAATCCCTATGCATTGCATACACACAGAAATTACTGTTACAGTGTACTTATGGAGCCCAATCAGGGAAATGCATAGTTTCTGGCGAGGGAGAGCACTGGCAAATAGTCTTCGCCACATAAGGTTGCTTAAAGTGGTGTCACCTGAGCTAGAATTTATGGTCAGCGACTAAGTCTAAGGACAATGAGTGGGATGCGGATTTTGCAACTGTGAAATACTTTCCTACACTATAGAATCGAATATTCAATTTGAACTAATATTGCGAAAATTTTGATCTTGGATAGCTTAGAATGAAAATCTTTCTGCTTCTTGCAGTGGAAAACAATTGATTTTCTAAAATATTCTCTGTCATACACAACTTGGAAACAGGTCACGTCGACCAAATCATATGGAAGAACTGACAGCGACGTATATCAGAAGGCAGTACGAACCCTTGGCTTTTCGTTTCGCAGTATTCCACAGCCATTTCTAGGCGCAAGTAACCGAAGAAAGGCAGCGTGTTTATGTTATCAGGTTACGTCTTCATCAGTTACTTTAGTATTAACGTTATTTACGAGTAACTGCTGATGTTTGATATTAGCACGAAAAGGGTTCTGTAGACAGGGAAAGAACCCGTTCTTTGGCAACTACTTCTACTATGACCAAAAGGCCTTAAACGATCTTCAAGCAGCGATATGAAGGAAACGATAGTAACAATGACGGTAATAATCGAATTATCCGGTAACCTCACAGGTCACAGAGGATTTTCTCGAACTAAGAAATTTCTTTAATTAGTGAAAATTTCAAAATGGCTTCACATCGAGGCTATGATGACTAGAAGAGTCATGATATCCTGCTGACATGAGAATAGCATAATCTGCACGTCAGAGGCTTGCTTCTACTTAACCATTTAATAGACTCGCATTTTTTCCACCGTGACTAATTTTGTAAGCCAAGCACATCATCCGTTACAGCACACTCCTGGGACTGGGAAATGTGGCCACAATGGTCTGGTGGAACGAACTATCACAGGTGCAATGCGTGGGTTCAGGCATTTACTTTTAAGAGGCACAAACCTCAGGAGAAAGATGGTATAATCCAGAATCCGCATTAAACATCACGTTCTTTCATTCCCAACTGGGCCGAGCCGGTTTACGTTGGGAAATGACATAGCTGGAGGTCATGGTAAACAGAAATACTGTCACCAGTAAACTTACTTACATTGGAAAATTTTGTTTTATTTGATGAACCGATAGCCATTTGAAGGGTTGTGTGTGTGGAATCTTATGGGACTTGACTGCTAAGGTCATAAGTCCCTAAGCTTTCACACTACTTAACCTAAATTATCCTAATTACGAACACACACACCCATGCCCGAGGGAGGACTCGAACCTCCGCCGGGACCAGCGGCACAGTCCATGACTGCAGCGCCTGAGACCGCTCGGCTAATCCCGCGCTACGCCATTTAAAGGAACGGGGCTCTTATTTTACTTGTACTTGATTGAACTAGAGACGTTGAAAAATTTGGTGCTGGACTGTGACTCGAATTCGTATCTCCTATTTCGAGGATCTGAATCTCCCGGAACAGTATAGTTCAATAAATTCGTTCCTTTTTCCAAGACTGAAACCTCTCTAGGTCTCCTCCAAAGGTGTGTTGGTCCGAATCCTGATCCAGTACAAAAATATTCATAACTTCATTTCATGCCCTATCACGTGCACACCGGCCTACTAGTGAAAATTAACGTGCATTTTTAATGTCTGTTCATGTGTTGCCAACAATTTCTGGTCAAACACGAACGCATCTTACTGTTGCTGAGTTAGCAATTGATACAAAAGCTATATTCGTGGACGATAAAGAAGAACGATAGGAGTGCGGTTCGATTGTCGCTCAGGCACAAAAATGTGTATCCTTACTTTAGATTCAAACACCTAGCAGCTGGTAAGAAAAACCGATACATAACGCTT
This sequence comes from Schistocerca serialis cubense, assembly GCF_023864345.2. Lineage (NCBI taxonomy): Eukaryota > Metazoa > Arthropoda > Insecta > Orthoptera > Acrididae > Schistocerca > Schistocerca serialis. The sequence continues at coordinate 820,447,530 of NC_064640.1, forward strand.
GATTTTGCATACTTAACAATCCGATTACGTGTCGGGTTCATATCTCCGTCACAGAACTTCATGCGCTTCATCTTTAAATGCATACACATTTTGTTACTTCAGAATGGAGGTATATTAGACATCTTTCGTGGTTAGTTAACAGGGATGAAAGGTTCTTGATATTAGTCTCGGTTTATTACAAAAACTGTCTTTTATTTTTAAGATTAGATTTGGTTACTGACATTGGCGAAAATTTCGGTAATTCATGACACTTCACGGCTAGTTAGCAAAATGATATGATTAGATTAGATCAATACTTGTTCCATAGATCTTGAATACGACATTTCGTAATGATGTGGAACGTGTCATTTTAATGAAAGGTTTACCTACATTCCGGTATTCAATTTCTTTACTACAATTACACACACACACACACACACACACACACACACACACACACACACACACACACACACTATTTATTTGTTTGGAGTGCTCGACTATCGGCGAGGCTCGAAAACGTCCATGAATGAGTTTCATAGTTTTGAGTGCAGTTACGAGAGATATATAAAAACGACTATGAGAGTTACTGATTTGTATTTTACTAATTCGTGCCGACAGAGGCAAGCTTGTGCACAGATACTCAGTTTTATTAAAACAGACTTTCGTCGTAAGGTGATCGTGGGTAGTTTTATTTCATTTCTTGTAACACAGCGCACAATTTTCGTAAGGTTTCCTTTAGTGTTGTTAAAACATCCTAAACATGAGAGAGAAATTAATCATCACCGATATATGCGAATTCTCTGATGTTATCCATAACAGTATGACAATGCACTTGCAGTTTATTGATTAAATGCATGTAGAAAACTTGTACTGAGTGAAAGCTGTCAAACAAGGTTTGAAGACGAACAAAATGCCACTGCCAGACGACAGATAATGTAGAAAATACTTTTCTGACTATTTTGGCACGATGCGCTCTCCCCATACATAATACAAAAGCTTCGAGATGCATCTGTTGCCTGGCTGTTATTAAACCTGGAAAGAACAAAATGTCACAGAAGTTAGCCCTTTTTCCACATGCGCATATTTTGGGATGAGAAGTGAAGGGCATTATGTTCAAAGTTCCTATAAATTGATAACTTCAGCAGACAGCAGAATTGCATTTTAAAAAAATTTAGCAGCGAATGTAATATAACCGGCGACGTCTTATCTACGGTGCGCGACGCTTACTGTTACGCTACTAGCTGTCATGTAACTACAGCGGCTCCTGAGTCAACAATAGTTCCACCAGAAATCCCGCATTCCACAGTGCTGTGAGATAATGCATATTCTTCTGAGAGACAACCAGTTACAGCTTTTCTTTTGCACTGCACGACGTTTTCAACAAACAGATAGCGCAACAGAGTACCTCAAATGGAAAGGAACACTTCCTATTTAAATTTATGCATCCTACACTGTCGGCAGTTCTGTGTAGGTGGCATTTACGTCATTTTATTTCGGTGACTACAAAATGGAGTCGCATGTATGCACTGGGTAGCCGAGGCAGCTAGTTCATAGCGCCTCCGTCAACGTAGTAAATGAATGTACTGATAATGCTGCAAACCCCTACAGGGAGCCCGTGTGTCACAATTCTCGACGAGTGTGCCGCAACAGTGTTATGACAGAATAATGAGTCTCAGAGAAGTGGACTTGGTGGTCTGTTGGATGGCTGATAAGTTCGTATCATCATGGTCTGGGTTTGATTCCAACTTCTGCTGATAATTTTTAATAGGGAGAGCCAGATTCTAATCTTTTTGGGCTACGCCAAGTGAAGAAAGTATAATGGCATCGTGGTCTGAAATTCATATTGAACGTTATATTTCTTCTGTACCAAGTAGACGTCAGGTTCATCCACAATAAAGTCAGGAGTGGCGACATGTAGAAACTATCACCAGTAACCTTTCTTATACTAGTTATTTATTTTTAGTGACGAAACAAACGCTATGTAGGGTCACGGGACATTTATTCCATCTTTTATTTGAGCTTCGGTGTGTCGATAAAATTTGTTATGAACTGGGAATGCATCTCAGACTGCCCTTAACGCGGAATTTCACCCCTTCGTGACAATACATCTCGACTACTGTTTGTTGTTTGTTCAAAACTGAAGATTCCTCAGCATCTCCACATATTGCGTGTGTATGGGTTCAAATTCTGGCCCGGCACTAAAGTTCTCATTATGTGTTATCAAGCTGAAACATGTTGTTGTTGTTGTTGTTGTTGTTGTTTTTGTGGTCTTCAGTCCTGAGACTGGTTTGATGCAGCTCTCCATGCTACTCTATCCTGTGCAAGCTTCTTCATCCCCCGGTACTTACTGCAACCTACATTATTCTGAATCTGCTTAGTGTATTCACCTCTTGATCTCCCTCTATGATTTTTACCCTCCACACTGCCCTTCAATGCTAAATTTGTGATCCTTTGATGCCTCAGAACATGTCCTACCAACCGGTCCCTTCTTCTTGTCAAGTTGTGCCACAAACTCCTCTTCTCCCCAATTCTATTCAATACCTCCTCATTAGTTATGTGATCTACCCATCTGATCTTCAGCAATCTTCTGTAGCACCACATTTCGAAAGCTTCTATTCCCTTCTTGCCCAAACTATTTATCGTCCATGTTTCACTTCCATACATGGCTACAATCCATACAAATACCTTAAGAAACGACTTCCTGACACTTAAATCTACACTAGATGTTAACAAATTTCTCATCTTCAGAAACGCTTTTCTTGCCATTGCCAGTCTACACTTTATATCCTCTCTACCTCCACCATCATCAGTTATTCTGCTCCCCAAATAGCAAAACTCCTTTACTACTTTAGGTGTTTCATTTCCTAATCTAATTCCTTATGCATCACCCAACTTAATTCGACTACATTCCATTATCCTCGTTTTGCTTTTGTTGATGTGCGTCTTATATCCTCCTTTCAAGACACTGTCCCTTCCATTCAACTGCTCTTCCAACTCCTTTGCTGTCTCTGACAGAATTACAATGTCATCGGCTAACCTCAAAGTTTTTATTTCTTCTCCATGGATTTTAATACCTACTCCGAACTTTTCTTTTGTTTCCATTACTGCTTGCTCAATATACAGATTGAACAGCATCGGGGAGAGGCTACAACCCTGTCCCACTCCCTTCCCAACCACTGCTTCCCTTTCATGTCCATCGACTCTTATAACTGCCATCTGGTTTCTGTACAAATTGTAGATAGCCTTTCGCTCCCTGTATTTTACCCCTGCCACCTTCAGAATTTGAAAGACAGTATTCCAGTCAACATTGTCAAATGCTTTATCTAAGTCTACAAATGCTAGAAACGTAGGTTTGCCTTTCCTTCATCTTTCTTCTAAGATAAGTCGTAACGTCAGTATTGCCTCACGTGTTCCAATATTTCTACGGAATCCAAACTGATCTTCCCCATGGTCAGCTTCTACTAGTTATTCCATTCGTCTGTTAAGATTCGCGTTAGTATTTTGCAGTTGCGGCTTATTAAACGGATTGTTCGGTAATTTTCACATCTGTCAACACCTTTATTTGAGATTGGAATTAGTATATTCTTCTTGAAGTCTGAGGGTATTTTGCCTGTCTCATACATCTTGCTTACCAGATGGTAGAGTTTTTTCAGGAATTGATCTCCCAAGGCTGTCAGTAGTTCTAATGGAATGTTTTCTACTCCCGGGGCCTTGTTTCAACTCAGGTCTTTCAGTGCTCTGTCAAACTCTTCACGCAGTATCGTATCTCCCATTTCATCTTCATCTACATCCTCTTCCATTTCCAGAATATTGTCCTCAGGTACGTCGCCCTTGTATAGACCCTCTATATAATCTTTCCACCTTTCTGCTTTCCCTTCTTTGCTTAGAACTGGGTTTCCATCTGAGGTCTTGATATTCATACAAGTGGTTCTCTTTTCTCCAAAGGTTTCTTTAATTTTCCTGTAGGCAGCATCTATCTTACCCCTAGTGAGATAAGCCTCTACATCCTTACATTTGTCCTCTAGCCATCCCTGCTTTGCTATTTTGCACTTCCTGTCGATATCATTTTTGAGACGTTTGTATTCCTTTTTGTCTGCTTCACATACTGCGTTTTTGTATTTTCTCCTTTCATCAATTAAATTCAATATTTCTTTTCTTACCCAAGAATTTCTACTAGCCCTCGTCTTTTTACCTACTTGATCCTCTGCTGCCTTCACCACTTCATCCCTCAGAGTTACCCATTATTCTTCTACTGTATTTCTTTCCCTCATTCCTGTCAATTGTTCCCATATGCTCTCCCTGAAACCCTCTACAGCCTCTGGTTTAGTCAGTTTATCCAGGTCCATCTCCTTAAATTCCCACCTTTTTGTAGTTTTTTCAGTTTTAATCTACAGTTCATAACCAATAGATTGTGGTCAGAGTCCACATCTGCCCCTGGAAATGTCTTACAATTTAATACCTGGCTCCTAAATCTCTGTCTTAACATTATATAATCTATCTGATACCTTCTAGTATTTCCAGGATTCTTCCACGCGTAGAACCTCCTTTTACGATTCTTGAACCAAGTGTTAGATATGATTAAGTTATGCTCTGTGCCAAATTCTATCAGACGGCTTCGTCTTTCATTTCTTTCCCCCAATCCATATTCACCTACTATGTTTTTTTCCCTCCCTTTTCCTACTCTCGAATTCCAGTCACCCATGACTTAAATTTTCGTCTCCCTTCACTACCTGAATAATTTCTTTTATCTCATCATACATTCATCAATTTTTTCATCATCTGCAGAGCTAGTTGGCATATAAACTTGTACTATTGTAGTAGGTGTGGGCTTCGGGTCTATCTTGGCCACAATAATACGTTCACTATGCTGTTTGTACTAGCTCACCCGCACTCCTATTTTTTATTCATTATTAAACCTGCTCCTGCATTACCCCTATTTGATTTTGTATTTATAACCCTGTATTCACCTGACCAGAAGTCTTGTTCCTCCTGCCACCGAATTTCACTAATTCCCACTATATCTAACTTTGACCTATCCATTTCCTTTTACGTTTTCTAACCTACCTGCCCGATTAAGGGACCTGACGTTCCACGCTCCGATCCGTAGAACGCCAGTTTTTTCTCCTGATAAAAACGTCCTCTTGAGTAGTCCACGCCCAGAGATCCGAATGGGAGACAATATTACCTCGGAATATTTTACTCAATAGGACACCATCATCATTTAATCATACAGTAAAGCTGCATGCCCTCGGGAAAAATGACGGCTGTTGTTTCCCCTTGCTTTCAGCCGTTCACAGTACCAGCACAGCAAGGCTGTTTTGGTTAGTGTTACAAGGCCAGATCAGTCAATCATCGAGACTGTTACCCCTGCAACTACTGAAAAGGCTGCTGCCCCTCTTCAGGAACCACGCGGTTGTCTGGCCTCTCAACAGATAGCCTTCCGTTGTGGTTGCACCTACGATACAGCCGTCTGTATCGCTGAGGCACGCATGCCTCCCCACCAACGGCGAGGTCGGTAGATAATAGTTTGGATTTTTAATGCATTTTCATTCGTTGTCAACACTAACGATATCTGACGATTTTGACTCCCAGTGAGACACAGAACTATTTGAGAGATCACTGTAAGTTCAAGGATGTTATTCCGAGCTGCTGGTGGTAGCTTCGGTAGCCGACGTCTCTTGGTGTGTAGTCAACAACGATATTTGTGAGGTTCGATTTCCAGTTAACACTGAACTATTCGTCATGTTATTTCTAGTTCAAAAATGCTCACACGCCGCTGTTGGTGTAGCAAACCCATATTTAACGTTCGTTTTCTCTAGAATATAACAGCGATAGGTGCCGGGTTGGAGCCGTGGGAAGGAAAAAATTATTCTCTCGTCTCGTCATTTCAGTTAAAACGTCTAGCTACTGCCGAAAAAATCCGATATGTCACAGTTGATTGTGCTTCGATATCAATCCTATTAGGTTCTGGGTTCGAATCCATGTCCAACACAAAGATTTACCTCACGGCATTTCAAGTAAGTTACTGGTGTAGAAGCAATATTTAATATCTCTCGTAGTTCGTTAACAGGGACAATAGATGTTGGGTAGGAATTCGCGTCCGTTAGAAATGATTACGTTATGTAATTTAAAGTTGATATTTGCTAACTGATACTGTCTAAAATCAGGGTATATCACTCTCTGTATGCCTAGTCAGGAATGACTGTTAGTATCCGTCAGTCACGAAATCTTAGTCTGCATGACCTGGGTTTGAATCAATGTGCAGAACGAGGCGGTTCGTCGTGTCATTTGAAGTTTGTACATATTCTCAACTAGGTGCTCGTGAATAACTTAAATTTTTAATGTCATTTTGTGTTGAATAACAAGTACGGTATGTTACTTTCAAGAGGAAATCATGAATACGACGAACTTACTACGTGCATTGCCTATCTGACGTAATAATAAGTGGTAACATTTCAGGTATGTCATTTATTGCAATAATTGTGAGCTTACAAGTCTTAAGGACAGTCTTACCTGTGATAAGATGTTCCCTGATATTTCTAGTATCGTGGTATTACTTGACATCTTGAGTTATTGCGATACAGAGCAGAGTTTTCTAGTGGTGACTTGTTGGAACCATTTTCAATTGTCAAACGACTGTACCATGGAGCGATTAGTGGACCTGCTAGACAGCTGCGTTATTTGGGTTGCATGCGAATCAGGCGAAATGCAATTCAGGTCGTTCAGATACTTTTGAGCACGACTGTACATGCAAACATGTATCATTGTACAACACATAGTCCAGGAGATATGACGTCACAAAAATTGAGATGCGTGAAAAACTTTCACATCATGGATGACATTTTAATTTATTTCTTCTTAGCTACTGACTATTTGGAACAAATACACTGATGGTAAAAAAAGTTGCAATGCCAAGAACGAGTTGAGCGACATAAATGAAAGTTGCTAGGCGTGTTCTACATTTGAAAGATAGTTATTTAAATTTTGTCCCAGTCGCATAGGAATGTCGCTAGTAGAGCCACTATGAGGATGAAAACTGGGTTTGCTTTAAATACACGCTGTAAGGGTCGTGAGCGTTATTTACCTATGACACTGGACGTGGTGAGTTGATGTTAGTCAAGAATGCATTTAAGGCGACAAAGACACCATTATCAGCATCTCATTGATTTTGAACGAGGTAGTGTAATAGGACTACAAGAAGGTGGATGTTTCTTTTGCGATACTGCAGAAAGGTTTGGCAGGAATATAACCACTGTACACGATTGCTGGTAGCGGTGGTCACGAGAGTGCACGGTGGCGAGATGACCGTGCTCCGGAGGTCCACGTCGCATAGCCGAGAGGGAAGACCACCGTGTACGCTGTGTGGCTCTGGCACATTGTACTGCATCAGCAGCAGCAATCTGGGCAGCAGTTGGCAGCATAGTGACACAGCGAACTGTTGCAAATTGGTTACTTCAAGGGAAGCTCCTGTCCGTCGCCCCCTGACGAACACCGACAAGGTAATGAACGCACGCGATGCCGCATAACAGCGCAAAAATCTGAAACGCGATGATTTTTCTGTTATATAGATATGGAGAAGCCACATCAGCCACTGTAATTTACGACAAGTTAGATACGTAATTAAAGATAATTGAGGGTCACTGTAGACCATTTTGATAGTTTTCTCTCTTGTGAAACTTAATTTAAACCTACATTATAGATGTGATATGGCATAGGTCATCCTTCGATCCATTGTAGAACTTGGAAACCCACTCAGGGAATATTCGTTCTCATTTTTGTTGAACGCGGTTGGTTTTTATCATCCTGTAATAAAACATTTCCTTTTATCAATAGTGCAATTTATAAACAATGTTTTGTGAGTAAAATAAAATTTCCAATGGTAAATTTAACTGCTTTTTCGACGTTATTTTACCAGCTAACTAAAAATAGGAAAGCCTTGAACCCCTTCCACTAAATTTAGTTAGTATTAAGATTCTTTTACAGGGAGTGCAGTGGAGCTGACGCTGAAATCATTAAGTATTTGGTTATATCATCGCTAGTCTCACTGAACTCTTCTGAATTCTATATGTCATATGTGGTCTGACGTCTCCTTAACAGCAACAGGTCCCAGGTTCAGACTAGTCAATTCCCTAAAAAACACGCACAGAGCGTCGTTGCGCGAAAGTGGTAGGGAGACACGATATAGAACAAACAGACACCACGCAGAATGTTACAAGATTTATGGACTTGTGTTACACGGTGGAGAGTTGTAGCACTCGCCATGACAAGTCAGTGTTGTACTGCACTATATAGAGACAGCAGCTAGTCGGCTAGGATAGCAGAATACGTGCGGAGCGTACATTTCTTTTTTCTTTCAGGAAAAAAGCTATGCGATAGTTTGTGGTCTTCTGTTGAATGCTCTTTCGCCGACCGCGTAGGGCTAAATCAGACCGCGTACAAAATACTGACACTTCGACTATCAAAATTTTAACGGCAAGTTTTATCGGAGCATTCGTAACAAACTACCTGAATTTAGCGCTCTACAAAAAAGTTGTTGCGTTCAAATTACACTCGGGACCGAAAGCTGGATGAAACCCAAAACAGAAAGCAGTGAAATACTTAGCGAGGCGTGGAATGTATATCGAAAAGTCAGGTTAGACACCATAGGTGAGGGACTGTTAACGGCAGCGGACAAAAGTATTGTGCCTATAGAGGTCTTACTGCGAAATTTATCTGGATGTGTGTAACCGGAGCAGGTGAACTCAACATAATAATCGTATGTTTTTACTGGCCACGCGATTCCGCCGTAACAGTAGTAGAATCATTCAAAGGAAGTGCACTCAACAGCGCGGAAATGCGACTTTAACTTATAGAATATAGCCTGGGACCTCTGCAGATTAATTGCAGGTGGTATGGACAGGCAGTTTTGGAAAGTGGTTCTGAGCACATTTTACGAAAATTTTCTTGAGCAGCTAGTTCGACAACCCACACCGCCGGCTCTAGGCGCTACAGTCTGGAACCGCGCGACTGCAACGGTCGCAGGTTAGAATCCTGCCTCGGGAATGTATGTGTGTGATGTCCTTAGGTTAGTTAGGTTTAAGTAGTTCTCAGTTCTAGGGGACTGATTACCTCAGAAGTGAAGTCCCATAGTGCTCAGAGCCATTTGAACCCACCCACACCCAATGGAAATATTCTGTACCTTCTAGCTACAAAGAAGTGTCAGTAGAGAGACAGGTATCAGTGATCATGATATCATAGCGACGATGATTTTCAAAGTTAACAGATCTATCAAGAATATTGGGAGAATTTTTATGCTAGAAAGAGCAGATTAGCAGTTGTTAGCATCCTACTAAGACAGTGAATGGACATCATTTAGTTCCGATATGACGGACGTAGAGGAATTGTGGCCAGATTTAACCTGACTGTAAATCGTGCTCTGGAGACGTATGTGCCGAGGCTGAAATGACCCTCTGTGATTTAATAACAAAATCAGGAAAACGCAGAGGAAGCAGATATTGTTTCATTTCCGGTCCAAAAAACAAAGACGTGGCAACAGGCAACAGTTAATAGAAAATCTGGCGTGTATAAAAAGACTGTTGCGTGAAGCATACAACGTCCCCCGTCATACCTTACCGAAAGATATTGGCGAGAAGCCGAGAAAATTCTGTCCGAAGTTAAATTAGTATGTGGGTCTAAGGATTCTATGCAGCCACTCGTCGAAACAAAATGGTGTGGTAACAGAAGACAGAAAAAAGAAAGCTGAAGTTTTAAATATCACTGTTAAATCTTCATTCACGAAGGAGGATCCTACAGTCATACCATCGTTTAACCGTTGCGAAAGATATAGAAATAATCCCTGGTGTTGAGAAGCAACTGATACAATTGAAAACAGGAAAGTCGCCAAGTTCGGATTGATTCCCAATTCCAATCTATACTAATTACTTTTCGTCATTGGACCCTGACTTAGCTTGCATTTATCGTCAATCTCAAATCCAGCGCGAAGTTCCAAGCGACGGAAAAAGGCCACAGGTGACTTTCGGATATAAGAATGGTAAACGAACGGACCAGCAAAATTACAAACCAATATCCCTAACATCTGTCCACTGCAGAATTATTAAGCATGTTCTAAGATCAAACATAGTAAAGTTTCTTGAGACAAAAGCTTCCGTCCTCAAATCAGCAACGGTTTAGAAAGCATAGGTCGTGCGAAACTCAGCTTTATACATAAACGACCTGACGGATACGGTGGGCAGCAATCTGCGACTGTTTGCTGATGATTCTGTCGTATACCTGTACCGGTAAGTATAGAGGAAAACATAATGACTTAGACACAACATCTATTTAGTGTGTGCTCTGAATGTAGAAAACTGGAAGTTGATGTGGATGATTTAGCAGAACACTGCACTACTTATCAAATACAGTGTTAGTGATTTTCTGCTTGACACAGTAACATCGATTAAATATTAGGCGCAACGTTGCAAAGCGTAAGGTCGGTAGGAGGGAGAGCGAATGGTCGTCTTCGGATTATTGAGAGAATGTTTGGGATTCCCGCCACGTCGGATTAAAGGAAGATCTCGAAGCAGTTCAGTGGCGTGTTGTAAATTTGTTACCGGTTGGTTGGATCGACACGCGACCATTACGGAGATGTTTCGTTGACTCAAATGGGTATCCCTGGATGGAAGACGTCATTCTTTTCGCTAAACACTATTGAGAAAATTTGGAGATGAGGAATTTGTGGCTCACTACGGTACAATTGTACTGCCGCGAACGTACATTTCCCGTAAGGACCACAAAGACAATATAAAAGAAATTACGGCTCGTGCAGAGGTGTATAGACAGTAACCTTTCCCTCTCTCTCTCCATTTGTGAGTGGTACAGGAGAGGGAATAACAGTAGTGAAAGGTACCTTCCGCCGTGTTTACCGTACAATGGCTTGCGGAGAAAGTATGTAGATGTAGATATTGTTTGGCAAATGCTGCTTCAATGAAAGTGGAGTAGCAAGGCTCCATTTCACGACAGTGTTAAGTTGCAAATAAAACTCAATTTAAGGTAGATATTCTCGAGTCTTCTTATTCCGTTTTCCGGCTCAGCAGTCTCGCGGTGGCCTAGAGCAATAACAGTTCAACACTCACTGCCTGCATCTTCAGGCTGCGATGAGGATGGTGTCGTGGCGGAACATAGCCGGCTGGTGATGCGTGGGCGCCGTGTGACAGAGCAGGATCCGATTCCACGACGGTCCGCTACGAGCAACGGGCAGGCAGGCAGCTGTCCAGATGGTCAGATATGCGCGTCCATAAGGCGCGCGCACCTGATGCTTCCCTGTACTAGAGATGGGGGATCCGCTCCTGAACTGATTCGTAGAGTTGAATCTTTCAAAGGAGTGAACAATCAGTGATTCAGAAAAAAAGAACGGTAGCTCCAAACGTTTCCCACAGCAGAGAGAGAGAGAGAGAGAGAGAGAGAGAGAGAGAGAGCATATCAGCGGGGCCTCGGCTGGTCAGAGCACACTGCACGCCACACAACACAGCCAGCGCCGGCCTCTGCCCTGCTTCTGCCTTGGCTGCCTACATTGTGCAGTGCCCCTTTGGATTTTGTGTTTCACATATGCCGTGCCGTCTCTGTGCTTCCTCTGCCGCGTGCAGTGTCTGGCGCAGCTTAACTTAGCATCACACTCCGTCGGCGATCGTTTCAGTCGCACGTCCTGCCCTCTGGGCAGTTGATGCGAGCAACAGCACAGAGAGCCACCTAGCGGAGAACATCAGAACTACTTGCAACAACCTGTTCGCAAGAGAACGGACGATTTGTCTCGGAACTCGCCCGCTCAACGCTCATCCCACCGTTCTCGACTCTAGCCAGAGCGTTGAGCAAAGCAACTCAGGTGTCACTCTGGTCTCTGCGGTCTTAGCTCACGCAGTAATACAGGTCGCGGCTCGACCTGCTTGACTCAGCGCCTCTGCATCGGAGTTCGTCTCTGCTGGATACTGTTCTTTGTAGTAATATCGCTATGTATATTACATTATTATGTTATGTATACATCATTTGTTTTTATTTTATTTTTATTTGTTTAAACTGATCAGATTAGGTTCCTGACTACTCCTCTTACTATAGGATTTTTATTATGGACACTCGAATTTACGCTTTAATTACGAGCGAACCGATAAATGTATCGCAAAATGTGATACACCAATATTTTACTTGTTTTATTCTGCGTAAGGCTATATGCAGCACTTTAGTCTTACAGTCAAATTTATATATATATTTTTTCTTATTCTGGTACGGATTTTGCGATTTTAGGCGTCTTCGGAAGGAAACGTTCACTTTAAAAATATATGGCTTGTGATGTATTTGTACGAGGTTAATGAAATTTTAATACATTATAGCCAAATATATTGTTAATGTAAATCTCATGTTACAACATTTTCCGATCACCCAAAAAACTACGATAGTGCAAAATAAATCAATAATCAAAAACTTTTTCATATCGTGGAAATTTCAATAAACAATACTAAATTCTTACTCATTATCTGTGTTACTTCAAAATAGGATCAAATAAGATCAAAATACAGGTACAGTACTGGAATAAATCAAGTTTAAAGGGCAATGTGCCTTCCACTTATTTTCTATTGTGAATGAGTGGTGAGTCATAAAAAAAAACTAGTTCATTTCAGGGAGTGAACAGTTCTGATCCGATCTCTGAAAAGAACAGTTTTGCCCATCTCTACCCTGTACACAGTGTCGCACCCGGCCGATGTGAGCGGATAGCAATGCGTTGCCCTGCAGGCGGCGCCCAGCCATGCGGAAACCAGAAACTGTTTACAGCCTGCCAACGCTGACACCGTCGCGCATGACGTAGTGAAATCGGACATATGACAGCATGTATCGCCAGGACTGTCCAGCCAGCTCTGTCCAGCAACATAGAACAGCGCATTTCCTCTACATTCATATTACGCAAACCACTCTGAAGTGTACTGTGAAGTTGCTCACACTGATAATAAATTTAAATGTTAGGAAGTCATTGCAGACCGAATTTATCGTTAGTGCTGGCTTGTACGAGAGTCAAACGTGGCGATAAGCCATTCAGATAATGAAAAACAAAAGCGTATTGAATAAAATCCTCCGCAGCTGTTCTAAATCCCTTATTAAAGCCACGGCGGTTTCTTATTTTAAATTACATCATTAGGTGCAAATCCGAGTAAAAAACAAGAAAGATCCTGTGGGCAGCGTTACGCAAAGACCATATCACGGTGATAAGTATCCCAAGACTTATGGTAGTCAAGCCTATTTTACAGACCGAGCCCAACCCTTTCTTTAAAATTCGGGATGTTGCACATAAACCGATAGTCATGGGTTAAAAATTCGGCGTGAAACTCGAACCTATTAACAAATGGGACGAGAGAGTACGTTATAAATAGCACCGAAAAGGAATGGAGGAGGGGCAAAGAAGCAGTATAGAATAAACGGTACATCAGCCGAAGCCGCGCCGTAACGGAATGCTGCAACTGCCATACATGAACTAGCAGGTTATGAAAATAGCCCCGAGAGACGCGGCGCATGTGCGGAAGCGTAAATATCATCCGATGAACATTAAGGAAACAGTTGGGAATCGAGCGTACAAAAATAAACATATTAATAACTCACAGACATAGGCATAAAAGCCTAGAACCTGTTGTGGGCCATTTACAGACATAACGTTTCGAATTTAAAATCTTAAAATTTCTTACAATATTTAAAAAACTAAAAAAAAAGAAATTTGAACGATTCTTAAAAATGTTCATAGTCGAGAATCGTCCTAGCAAAGGCACCAAGGAAGAGGAGGTAAGAGGGCAGCGAAAATGAATCACACCATTCATTTAAGTAAGCAAAGCTAGCCAAAATGGCTTTATGCCTTAATTATGCATTGGTTCGAAGATTATCTTAATGCACGGTATATCTCCTACAGGTCGATTATATTAACAACGTTACCCTTGCGTCCCGTATGCAAGATTTTAAAACGACATGTAATACCAGAAGCTGAGTGACACGTTCTGGATAAATGTGAACGCAAGGCACAACTGGAATCCGCACCAGAAATGTGTTCCTAACTTTCAACGACCTTCCAGTTTGGCCCATATATTTCGTCTGAAAATCGCCACTTGTGATGTTGTAAACACCTGACGACTTCTGGGGTTCTCGTTTCATCCTTTACCTGTGTTTAAACCTCAGCGTGTTATTCCTAGGTCTGAAATGTGCGGGGACAATATCTTTTGTAGCCAACTGTATACCCACTCTATTTGAAACCGTTCCATAATACTGAATACAATGATAAGAAAAGACCCTAGGGCCATTCTCTTCCACGCTAAGTAATGAAGATGAAATATCCTGTTGATCCTGGGCCAGAGAAGTCCTACGGCTATTTCCTTTTTCTAGAAGGCTCTTGTCATCGGGACAAAATATACATGGTATCGATCAGAACGTGCTATGAAATGGATGGCCCTACATTCGCTTTCATGTGCTAGTTTACGTAATGAGGCGTTATGTAATCTATAAACAGCATTGACCGGAAAGCTGAAGCTGTGAAGAACCAAATTAGCGGTTACTGGTTGCTATAAATGTAATTCTCTAAAGAATTTCCCTAACGCAGTGTCCAGAAATGGAATGTTACCAATTTTGGACATGTCAGTCACTATTTTAGGTAATCGTTTTGAGAAACGACATTTATAAGAAAAGAGCAACCACGGATTTGGCTATTCACAGCTTTTTCTCCTACCCTCTGGAGTATAAAAAGGCAGGTTTCCGGTCAGTGCTTCATGGATTACGTAACGCCCCATTACATAAAGTAGCTTATGAACGCTAATATCGGGCCATCCAGTTCGTAGCAGGTTCTAATGCCTACCACGCTGATTTTGCCCCGAGTATTAACAAGAGCCTCTTAAAAAAGGAAAAGGGAGGTACTGAAAAGCCAAATATATCCCCATGAAATGTAACATTATCATTCAGTTTGATTACGACGGGTGAGTTAGTGTCTTAGGAAATTTTCTGCTGCTACATGATTACAGGCGCAGCATTGAACGTAATGATATTAATAAGTGTAATACT
Organism: Schistocerca serialis cubense; assembly: GCF_023864345.2. Taxonomy (NCBI): domain Eukaryota; kingdom Metazoa; phylum Arthropoda; class Insecta; order Orthoptera; family Acrididae; genus Schistocerca; species Schistocerca serialis. Next base: position 820,462,566 of record NC_064640.1, read on the forward strand.
TGGACTATAATGACAGTGATATGAAATTGAACACAAGCACAGTTTGAGATTAAATGTGCACATTATTTATTTAAATATCGTACTGTGGATGTTGTATTTCAAAAAAACCACCAGACTCTTTCTTTACCTTCTTTGCAAGTGTACTGTATTTCCCAAAAAAATGTTTTCTGATGTGCAATAAGTTCTGCTCGTACCTCTTTCAAACCAATGGGCACCTCACATTACTCTGTTTTTCACATGCACATTTAACCTGTTTCTCTTTAGGCCTGTCAATAAATCAGTTATAGTACGAGAGGGTGGAGATTCTTCCGAACAGCACGTTACAAGGCATCCCAGATATGCTCAATCATGTTCATGTCTGGGGTGTTTGGTGGCCAGCGGAAGTGTTTAAACGCAGAAGAGTGTTCCTGAAACCATTCTGCATCAATCTGGACGTGTGGGGTGCCGCATTGTCCTGTTGAAACTGCCCAAGTCCGTCGGAATACACAATGGACATGAATGGATGCAGGTGATCAGACAGGATCCTAACGTAGGTGTCACCTGTCAGACGTATACAGGGTGTTATAAAAAGGTACGGTCAAACATTCAGGAAACATTCCTCACACACAAAGAAAGAAAATATGTTATGTGGACATGTGTCCAGAAACGCTTACTTTCCATGTTAGAGCTCATTTTATTACTTCTCTTCAAATCACATTAATCATGAAATGGAAACACACAGCAACAGAACGTACCAGCGTGGCTTCAAACACTGTTACAGGAAATGTGCAGAATGTCCGCCGTTAGCGAGGAGACATGCGTCCACCCTCCGTCTCATGGAATCCCTGATGCGCTGATGCAGCCCTGGAGAATGGCGTATTTTATCACAACCGTCCACAATACGAGCACGAAGAGTCTCTACATTTGGTACCGGGATTGCGTAGACAAGAGCTTTCAAATGCCCCCATAAATGAAAGTCGAGAGGGTTGAGGTCAGGAGAGCGTGGAGGCCATGGAATTGTGGGGTTGTTTTGGTTTTAGGGCGCAAAACTGCTATGGTCATTAGCGCCCGGTCCGTGACTGAGGAAACAGTAAAAAACCGAAAATGGAAACCAGCAGCAATGGGAACGAAAGTCATAAAATTGGAGAAACTAAAAGCAGAAGGAAGGCTTAAAAATCCACTACAGAAAGGGGTTGGTTGTCCCCAAAAAAGCTTCAAATGACTGACGTCATTTCACTGGCACTAATAAACTCGAGAACGCGATCGGCCGAGCGCGTGTCATCTGCTAAAATGGAAGATATATCAGGCGACAGCTGTTGACGGGCACGTAACGGAGTAAAATAGGGGCACTCAATTAAAAGGTGTCTTACCGTCCACAGCTGAGAGCAGTGGGGACAGATTGGGGGAGGATCGCCGCTTAAAAGATGTCGATGGCCAAAAAGACAGTGCCCTATCCGGAGTCTAGTTAAAATTACCTCCTCCCGACGACGCGTTCGGGAGGAAGAGGTCCAAGCACAAGGAAGAGCTTTCACGTCCCGCAATTTATTATGGGTAAGTGTCGACCAATGCGTGTGCCATAAATGAACAACACGACGACATAAAACGCTCTGTGGATCGGCGAAGGGAATCGATTGAATAGCTGGCCGAAGAAGAGAGACTGCAGCCTTGGCCACTATATCGGCCGCCTCATTGCCACAGATACTAACGTGTCCTGGGAGCCAGATGAATGCCACCGAGACGCCCCCCAGGTGGAGCAAGCTCAGACAGTCCTGAATCCGATGGACCAGAGGGTGCACAGGATAAAGAGCTTGGAGACTGATGAGAGAGCTGAGAGAATCTGAGAGAATCTGAGCAGATAACGTACTGTATCCGCTGATGGCGGCGGATGTAGTGGACAGCCTGGAGAACAGCATAAAGCTCCGCAGCATAAACCGAACACTGGTCGAGAAGCCGAAAGTGATTTGGGGTGTCACCAACAATATAGGCACTCCCTACACCTAACGATGTTTTCGAGCCGTCGGTGTAAATAAATGTGGCGTCCGTCATTTGTGCACATAGAGCAGCAAGTGCCCGACGATAAACAAGTGAAGGGGTACCATCCTTGGGAAATCGACAAAGGTCACGGAGCAGGCAGATCTGGGGACGGAGCCAAGGCGGTGCTGTACCCCAAGTTGTCAAGAAGGTTTTAGGAAAGCGAAAGGAAAGAGAATGGAGCAGTTGACGGAAGCGGACTCCCGGTGGTAGTAGGGAGGAGGGGCGGCCTGCATACCCTACATCAAAGGAGGCGTCCGAAAAAAGGTCATGGGCTGGATTAGCAGGCATGGAAGACAGATGGCTAGCATAACGACTCAGAAGGACTGCTCGGCGATTGGACAGCGGAGGTTCAGCAGTCTCAGCATAAAGGCTTTCCACAGGGCTGGTGTAAAAAGCTCCAGACACTAAACGTAATCCACGGTGGTGGATAGAGTCGAGACGCCGAAGAATAGACGGCCGAGCAGGGGAGTAGACTATGCTTCCATAGTCCAATTTCGAGCGCACTATGGCGCGATAGAGGCGGAGAAGGACCACTCGGTCCGCTCCCCAGGAGGTACCATTCAGGACACGGAGGGTGTTGAGCGATCGCAGACAGCGAGCCGAAAGATAGGAAACGTGGGAGGACCAGCACAGTTTTCTGTCAAACATAAGAATTTAGCGACATCTGAAAACGGAAGGTTGACAGGTCCTAGATGTAAGGAGGGTGGAAGAAACTCCTTATGTCGCCAAAAATGAACACGAACGGTCTTACTGGGATAAAAACGGAAGCCGGTTTCGATGCTCCAAGAGTAGAGGTGATCGAGACATCCTTGAAGACGTCGTTCAAGAAGGCTGGTCCGTTGAGAGCTGTAGTAGATCGCAAAATCGTCCACAAAGAGGGAGCCCGAGACATCAGGAAGGAGACAATCCAAAATTGGATTTATGGCAATGGCAAACAGTGCAAACTCAGCACGGAGCCCTGGGGTACCCCGTTTTCTTGGGAGAAGGTACGGGAGAGAGTGGTGTTCACCCGCACCTTAAATGTGCGCTCTGTCATAAATTCGCGAAGAAAAAGGGGCAGCCGACCTCGAAAGCCCCAAGAGAACAGTTTGCGGAGGATGCCTGTCCTCCAACAGGTATCGTATGCTCTCTCCAGATCAAAAAATATTGCTACCGTTTGACGTCTCCGGAGAAAACTGTTCATGATATAAGTGGAGAGAGCAACAAGATGGTCAACTGCAGAACGATGCTTTCGGAATCCGCATTGGGCAGGTGTTAAAAGACTACGGGATTCCAGCCACCAAGCTGAACGGTAGTTCACCATACGCTCCAAAACCTTACATACTCTACTCGTGAGAGAAATGGGGCTATAGCTAGAGGGGAGATGTTTGTCCTTTCCAGGTTTCGGAACAGGAACGACGATAGCTTCCCGCCATCGTCTGGGAAAAGTACTATCGGTCCAAATTCGATTATAAAGGCGAAGGAGGTAACGCAGACTATGGGTTGATAAATGCAGCAACATTTGGACGTGGATACCATCCGCTCCTGGGGCGGAGGAGCGAGAAGGAGCGAGAAGAAGAGAGTGCATGTTGTAGTTCCCGCATGGAGAAAACAATAATGTAGCTTTAGCGAATTTGAGAGGGGAAAGCAAGATGTCGCACTTCCGCTGCTCGTTTATTCGGGAGAAACGCTGGCGGGTAATTTGAAGAGCTCGAAATCTTAGCAAAGTGCTGACCCAGTGAGTTAGAAATTGCGACGGGGTCCACTAATGTATCATGCGCGACAGTGAGCCCAGAGACCGAGGAGAAACTAGGCGCGCCTGAGAACCATCGAAGCTGACTCCAAACGTCCGAGGAGGGAATGAAGGTGTTAAATGAGCTAATAAAGAATTTCCAGCTTGCCTTCTTGCTATCGCTGATGACACGACGGCATCGCGCACGGAACTGCTTATAGCGGATACAGTTGGCCAAAGTAGGATGGTGGCGGAAAACGAGAAGAGCACGTCGCCGCTCATGTATTGCGTCACGGCATGCCTTGTTCCACCAAGGAAGTGGGGGGCGCCGGGGCAATTCGGAGGTGCGTGGTATTGAACGTTCCGCAGCTCTAAGAATAACTTTGGTAATATGTGTGACCTTATCGTCGACGCTGGGAAAGTGACGGTCCTCGAATGTCGCTAGAGACGAAAAAAGTGTCCAATCGGCTTGGGCAAACTTCCAGCGTCGCGGGCGCATGTATGGCAGTTGAGGCTGCAGTCTAAGGACACATGAAAGTGGTCAATCGAGTGTGTATCATCAAGGGCGAACCATTCGAAGCGCCGAGCTAGCGGAACAGTACCGACCGCAAGGTCCAAATGAGATAACTTTGTCGTGAAGGCAGACAAAAATGTGGGGACCCCAGTGTTGAGGCAAACTAGATCCGCTTGGTGGAAGACGTCTAGCAATAGTGAGCCACGTGGACAAGGATGTGGAGATCCCCAAAGTGGGTGGTGGGCATTGAAGTCCCCAACCAGCAAATAGGGGGGTGGAAGCTGACCAAGAAGATGAAGGAGATCAGCTCGTGCCATTGGTGTGGACGACTGAATGTATACAGTACAAAGAGAGAACGTGTATCCAGAAAGGGAAAGACGGACAGCGAAAGCTTGGAAGAAAGTGTTTAAGTGGATTGGGTGATAATGGAGAGTATCATGGAGAAGAATCATGAGTCCTCCATGGGCTGGAGTGCCTTCAACAGAGGGGAGATCATATCGGACAGACTGAAAATGAGGGAGAACAAAGTGGTCATGGGGACGCAGCTTTGTTTCCTGAAGACAGAAGATGACCGGCGAGTAGGATCGTAAGAGAATCGACAATTCATCCCGATTGGCTCGAATGCCGTGGATATTCCAGTGGATAATGGACATAGGGTGAACAGAAAATGGAGGAATGTAACCAAAGTTGCTGTCAACTCAACGACTGCTCAGAGCTTGCGACCGACAGCATGGAATGGCATTCAGCCGAAGGCAGAAGATCCTGATCCATAGGTAGTTCAGGAGCAGCGATCGGCCGGTTGATCGGCCGCCAGCAGTGCGCCTCGGCAACACAGAAGACGGCCGAGGGCGATTTCCGCCAGGTGGTGCTGTAGATGGGACACGCCTTGGCGGAGAAGGAGATGAACTGGGTTTCTTTGTAGCCTTCTTGGAAATATGATGTTTAGAAGAAGGAGGAACCGATGGTTGTGAAGTTGGGGTACGTAAAAAATCTTCACAAGTATGCTCTTTTTTCGAATTCTTGGTGTCTGACTTTTGGGCTCGAGATTTAGCAGAACCCGATGAAGGGTGAGCCATAGAGTGGGGAGGCGAAAGTGGTGAGGTTGAATGGGCGATCTTTGCGCTGGCCGATCTGACGACCGTGGCACTAAAGGTGAGGTCGCAAGTCTGCGTGGCCACCTCCTTTGTTGGCCGAGGAGAAGCAAGGACAGTGCTGTATTTTCCTGTCTGAGGCAAGGTAGGCTGTCGACTGGCGAATAATTTTCGAGCAGCAAAGGTCGACACCTTTTCCTTCACTCTGATTTCCTGGATGAGCTTTTCGTCCTTAAAAACGGGGCAATCACGAGAGGAAGCAGCGTGGTCACCCATACAGTTGATGCAGCGAGGGGATGGAGGTGGACAAGCACCCTCATGGGCATCCTTTCCACACGTAACACAGTTGGCCGGATTGGAACAGTACTGGCTGGTGTGATTGAACCGCTGACACCGATAGCATCGCGTAGGGTTTGGGACGTAATGGCGAACGGAAATTATCTCATAGCCTGCTTTGATTTTCGATGGGAGTTGAACTTTGTCAAATGTCAAGAAGACAGTGCGGGTTGGAATGATGTTCGTGTCAATCCTTTTCATAACTCTATTAACAGCCGTTACGCCCTGGTCAGACAGGTAGAGCTGAATTTCTTCGTCAGACAATCCATCGAGGGAGCGTGTATAAACGACTCCACGCGAGGAATTTAAAGTGCGGTGCACTTCAACCCGGACAGGGAAGGTGTGGAGCAGTGAAGTACACAGCAATTTATGTGCCTGGAGGGCACTGACTGTTTCTAACAACAAGGTGCCATTCCGTAATCTGGAACAAGACTTTACAGGACCTGCAATTGCGTCGACACCTTTCTGAATAATGAAAGGGTTGACTGTGGAGAAGTCGTGACCTTCGTCAGACCGAGAAACAACAAGAAACTGTGGTAACGATGGAAGAACTGTCTGTGGCTGAGACTCAGTGAACTTACGCTTGTGAGCAGACATAGTGGAAGGTGAGGAAACCATTGCGGAAGAATCCCCCATGATTACCGTCGTCTCCGATGGCGCGCTCCTCCCTTGTGGGGGCCCTCTCTGAGGGCACTCCTGCCTTAGGTGATTGTTCACACCTCAGGTCACACCTCCCGACAAACGGATGGAGGGACCAATCGGCACTTTCGGAAGGTATCAGCTCGGGTAATCACCCCTCCCTGGGCCTGGCCGTTACCAGGGGGTACGTACGTGTTCTACCTGTCTACCCGGGGCCGGGAATTACGCGTTACCCCGTCACCGGCTATGCACAAAAATGCGTGGCTCGGCCTTCAGACGTGCACAGCGAAGAAGAAAGACTAAGGGAAAAACAAAGAAAGAGAAAGGAAAGAGGAGAGGTCTCAAACGCCGCAGCAGAGAAAAGGGTAAGGAGAAGAGGTAAGGAAAAGAGAAGGACAAAGGAAGTATGAAGACAGACAAGCAGAGAAGGCGAAGAATGCGGTACATTGACGAGCGTCCGTCTCTGGACATAGGCACAAACCATACTCCCAGACGGGGAGAAAGGGAAGGAAAGAGCCGGAGATGAGGGGAGGAGGGGCGAAGATGGTGGAGAGGGAAGGATGCAGAAAAGGAAGGTACGCAGCCCGGAAAGGAAGGAGGGCCACATTATCTCGGGGTCCCGTGCTCGCTGCGCACGTATCCACAAAAGAGTTGTGGACCCCCTGGGGGGGCCATGGAAATGGTCCGCCTCTACCAATCCATCGGTCACCGAATCTGTTGTTGAGAAGCATACGAACACTTCGACTGAAATGGGAAGGAGCTCCATCGTGCATGAACCACATGTTGTGTCGTACTTGTAAAGGCACATGTTCTAGCAGCACAGGTAGAGTATCCCGTATGAATTCATGATAATGTGGAAGAACATGGGGCCCAATCAAGACATCACCGACAATGCCTGCCCAAACGTTCACAGAGAATCTGTGTTGATGACGTGATTGCACAATTGCGTGACGATTCTCGTCAGCCCACACATGTTGATTGTGAAAATTTACAATTTGATCACGTTGGAATGAAGCCTCATCCATAAAGAGAACATTTGCACTGAAATGTGGATTGACACATTGTTGGATGAACCATTCGCAGAAGTGTACCCGAGGAGGCCAATCAGCTGCTGATAGTGCCTGCCTGCACACGCTGTACATGGTACAGAAAAACTGGTTCTCCCGTAGCACTCTCTATACAGTGACGTGGTCAACGTTACTTTGTACAGCAGCAACTTCTCTGACGCCGACATTATGGTTATCGTCAACTGCACGAAGAATTGCCTCGTCCATTGCAGGTGTCCTCGTCTTTCTAGGTCTTTCCCAGTCGCGAGTCATAGGCTGGAATGTTCTGTGCTCCCTAAGACGCCGATCAATTGCCTCGAACGTCTTCCTGTCGGGACACCTTTGTTCTGGAAATGTGTCTCGATACAAACGTACCCCGCCACTGCTATTACCCCGTGCTAATCCATACATCAAATGGGCATCTGCCAACTCCACATTTGTAAACATTGCACTAACTGCAAAACCACGTTCGTGATGAACACTAACCTGTTGATGCTATGTACTGATGTGCTTGATGCTAGTACTGTAATGCAATGAGTCGCATGTCAACACAAGCACCGAAGTCAACATTACCTTCCTTCAATTGGGCCAACTGGCAGTGAATCGAGGAAGTACAGTACATACTGACGAAATTAAAATGAGCTCTAACATGGAAATTAAGCATTTCCGGACACATGTCCACATAATATCTTTTCTTTATTTGTATGTGACGAACGTTTCCTGAAAGTTTGGCCGTACCTTTTTGTAACACCCTGTATTGACGTATCAGGGGTCCCATAGCACTCCAACTGCACACGCCCCACACAATTACAGAGTCTGCACCAGCCTGAACAGTCCCCTGCTGATACGCAGTGTTCATGGATTCGTGAAGCTGTGTACACCTCCATCCGCTCGATACAATTGGAAACGAGACTCGTCCGACCAGGCAACATGTTTCCAGTCGACAGGACCAGGCGAAGCGTAAAGCTTTGTGTCGTGCAGTCATCAAGAGTACACGAAAGCCCATATCGATGATGTTTCATTGAATGGTTCGCACGCTGACAGTTGTTGATGGTCCAGCATTGAAATCTGCAGCAGTTTGCGTAAGCGTTGCACTTCTGTCACGTTGAACGATTCTCTTCAGTCGTCGTTGATTCCATTCATGTAGGATCTTTTTCCGGCCGCAGCGATATCGGAAATTCGATGTTTCACGGGATTCCTGAAATTCACGGTGCACGTCATCGCTGCCTCGGAGAGGCTGTGTCCCATCGCTCGTGCGCCGACTATACCACCACGTTCAGGCTCACTTAAGTCATGTTAACCTGCCAATGTAGCAGCAGTAGCCGATCTAACAACTGCGCCATACACTTGTTTTATATAGGCGTTGCGGCCCGCAGCGCCATACTCTGCCTGTTTACATATCTCTGTATTTGAATACGCATGCCTGTACAAGTTTCTTTGGCGCTTCAGTGTATTAGCGCAATTGGCCACTTCTTCAAATTAGTTACAGAACATACGAAAAACCGAAGGGCGAGAGATCATTGCAGCTACTCAAGCTTTAGGCGTGTACTGGGACACAGCAATCGACAGCTTACACATTAACACAGATGATGTGACAGAAAATTTATCTGATAGACCTACTACAAAAAGCAAAGTAAAACAGACTACAACTAAATTTTACGGCTAGGGTTATTCTGTCAAGTATGAATCATGGCAAAACTATTATTCCAAGACACATGGTGTAGGGGAACTGATTGGAATAATTGCTGTCCAACAATCTGGCAACACGATGGAATACTTGCGTGTCCATTGTACCTCTATCTCTCTGTATCCCGCAACGGATATTAACTACTAAAGATCACGCTGTTCTAATTCAAGTATTTTGTGAAGCTTCGGAACGACAATACAGGGCAGTTCCGTTCATCCACAATGTTCTACACGACAACACAATCATTCACTGAGACTGTAGCAAGAACAGACTTTTACCTGCCAAAAGGATAATGCTGCCACGTCTGAAACGTCTAGGCGAATCTGTGGGAGGACTATTACTAAGCTGCAGGGTACGACATTACTCAGGCAACTTTGTGGACGGGAGCGACAATGACCTTGGGCTCGATACGCAGTTACGCGAATCGATGGAAGACTTTCATCTGCAATAGAGTGACAGATATTCATAAACACACGTCTCCTAGTCAGTGGAGACATTGTTCTGGACCTGACAACGCAGCGGATCACCTAAAGCGGGGCCTTATTGGTAATCAAATCCAATCTTTACATGTTTGGTGGAAGGGACCACCATGGCTTACACGCCCAGAAGAAGTTGGCCATCTGGTACTCCAAACATGAGTCATGATCTCCCGCAAGAAAGGAAAAATGTAGAAAACCTCTTGGCATCATAAACATTTCCTAATTCACTTCCTGTTGAAGATTAAATCGCACGATGGGTTGGATTCTTCGTTTCACACATAACATTCGTCACAAAGTAAAACTTGCTGAAGAGTTCACAACAACAGAGCTTACAAGTGCAAGCACTTACTGGATTAAAACAGCCTAACACCAATGTTTCACGTGGGAATTTCGTGCACTCCAGAACGGTGAACCGACCCCCCAAGAATCTAAAATTGGACGCTTTCATCTGTTCATTGATGATGGACTCATCCGTCTGGGAACAACGACATCCGATACTCAGAGTGGTTACATCACTTTACGGACACCTCACATTTAACAAACACGTTGATCATCATCTTGGTGTCAGAATTGTGTTATCAAACCTTTGGAGTGAATTTTGGATACTTCAAGGATATCACACCATTAAAGGGGTCCTGTATACGTGCTTACCATGCAAGATCATGAAGAATCCAAGAGGACAAAAAATTGAGGCACCTCCACCTGCAGATCGAATGAGACCATCTAAGCTCTTTACTGTCGCTAGTATAGACTTTTCAGGGCCTCTCCACATCAAGATATGCATGACCAATGAAACGGCCTGTACGACTCTCTTCGGTAACGCAGCAACATGTGCAATACTTTTGTAACTTTGCTCTAATATGAACATCGACACATTTTTGATGGTTTCACAGAGATTTGCTGTGGTGTCACCGCCAGACACCACACTTGCTAGGTGGTAGCTTTAAATAGGCCGCGGTCCATTAGTACATGTCGGACCGGCGTGTCGCCACTGTGTGATCGCAGACCGAGCGCCACCACAAGGCAGGTCTCGAGATACGGAATAGCACTCGCCCAGTTGTACGGACGACGTAGCTAGCGACTACACTGACGAAGCCTCGCTCCTTTGCCGAGCAGATAGTTAGAATAGCCTTCAGCTAAGTCCATGGCTACGACCTAGCAAGGCGCCATTAGCCTTACATAGCAATTGATAATTATCGTCTAAAGCATGTCTCAACAAGAACGATGTATACAACAAGGATGGATTAAAGTTAAGTATTCCAAAAGCAACGTACTTTTCTTTATAGCATTCATTGAGCGACCTGTTTCAGACGTCACGATATTCTGCGTGAGCTTATAGCGTGCATATCGGCCCCCTCAAAATAACACTGTGTCGGCACTTCTGTCGACACATCATTTGCTAGTAGACATCCACTGCCGCACAGTACCTACACCGACAATGCGAAGACCTTTTACTCTACAAACAAAGAATTGTTGGATCTATGAAACTCACTGACCGCCTTCTTCGCCAAGAACGGATCACTTGGAAATTCATTGTCTCACAAGCGTGTTGTTGGGGAAGATGGTAGGAGAGGATGAAGGTCGCGGTCAAGCGAAGCTTACAGAGGGTGTTGGGACGATCAAGATTAACTGCAGAAAAAATCTGACCACTCTGGCCATCACTGAAGCCGCAGCAAACTCGAGGCCAATCTCTCTGGGTGACGACAGAGAACTTCTGACGCCAGCACCATTTCTGGTTGGTGATGGCTTGTTAAAACTGCCCACTGGACCAGAACCTACTGTCATCCACAATCTGACCAAAGGAGCTTAGGTGATTCCACGAAGTTAGAAGCACATTGCTAGATCTGTTGCCTTCTGACCAGGTGATCTCGCGTTGGTTCAAAAGGACGGACGCCCGAGACACATGTGGAGGAAAGGGAAAATAGAAAGCTGTGTATAGCGGAAAGGACAGAAGACAGTACGTCTGGTTCAGTAGGTCATCCCACACTGAATGTTGACGAGGGTGGGTGGGATGCTGGAAATTGAGCTGTTTAACTCATTTATATCTCTAATTTGCAACGCTCACTTTTGCAAACATGACTTGTTGTAAACTCTTTTGTTGTAAATGTTCTGTGAATTGTAACTAAAGAATGTGTCAGAATGAAACTCGCTGCTTACAACTGTCCTTTCACGACAAAGGTGAAGGGTGGACACACCCCATATTGTCCACTAATAATACTTTCGTCCTAGCCTCTTCACTGCCCATCCTTTAGGCATTATCCACGACTCTCTTATTCCTCCCTTGTAGATTCTTCAACAGGAATCCATTTGACATTTTGATTGGACACTTACTTAATTCTGAACATGATTCTAGATCCCTCCTTCCGCCTCTCACCCAGCTTCACCTTCCCCGCCACCGTGCTCCTTCCCTCTCCACCTCTACACACACACACACATACAAACACACACACACACACACACACACACACACACACACACAAACACACACACACACACACACACACACACACACAAACACACACACACACACACACACACACACACACACACACAAACACAAGCACACAAACACACACAAACACATACACTGGTATTTTTATGAAATACACTCCTGGAAATTGAAATAAGAACACCGTGAATTCATTGTCCCAGAAAGGGGAAACTTTATTGACACATTCCTGGGGTCAGATACATCACATGATCACACTGACAGAACCATAGGCACATAGACACAGGCAACAGAGCATGCACATTGTCGGCACTAGTACAATGTATATCCACCTTTCGCAGCAATGCAGGCTGCTATTCTCCCATGGAGACGATCGTAGAGATGCTGGATGTAGTCCTGTGGAACGGCTTGCCATGCCATTTCCACCTGGCGCCTCAGTTGGACCAGCGTTCGTGCTGGACGTGCAGACCGCGTGAGACGACGCTTCATCCAGTCCCAAACATGCTCAATGGGGGACAGATCCGGAGATCTTGCTGGCCAGGGTAGTTGACTTACACCTTCTAGAGCACGTTGGGTGGCACGGGATACATGCGGACGTGCATTGTCCTGTTGGAACAGCAAGTTCCCTTGCCGGTCTAGGAATGATAGAACGATGGGTTCGATGACGGTTTGGATGTACCGTGCACTATTCAGTGACCCCTCGACGATCACCAGTGGTGTACGGCCAGTGTAGGAGATCGCTCCCCACACCATGATGCCGGGTGTTGGCCCTGTGTGCCTCGGTCGTATGCAGTCCTGATTGTGGCGCTCACCTGCACGGCGCCAAACACGCATACGACCATCATTGGCACCAAGGCAGAAGCGACTCTCATCGCTGAAGACGACACGTCTCCATTCGTCCCTCCATTCACGCCTCTCGCGACACCACTGGAGGCGGGCTGCACGATGTTGGGGCGTGAGCGGAAGACGGCCTAACGGTGTGCGGGACCGTAGCCCAGCTTCATGGAGACGGTTGCGAATGGTCCTCGCCGATACCCCAGGAGCAACAGTGTCCCTAATTTGCTGGGAAGTGGCGGTGCGGTCCCCTACGGCACTGCGTAGGATCCTACGGTCTTGGCGTGCATCCGTGCGTCGCTGCGGTCCGGTCCCAGGTCGACGGGCACGTGCACCTTCTGCCGACCACTGGCGACAACATCGATGTACTGTGGAGACCTCACGCCCCACGTGTTGAGCAATTCGGCGGTACGTCCACCCGGCCTCCCGCATGCCCACTATACGCCCTCGCTCAAAGTCCGTCAACTGCACATACGGTTCACGTCCACGCTGTCGCGGCATGCTACCAGTGTTAAAGACTGCGATGGAGCTCCGTATGCCACGGCAAACTGGCTGACACTGACGGCGGCGGTGCACAAATGCTGCGCAGCTAGCGCCATTCGACGGCCAACACCGCGGTTCCTGGTGTGTCCGCTGTGCCGTGCGTGTGATCATTGCTTGTACAGCCCTCTCGCAGTGTCCGGAGCAAGTATGGTGGGTCTGACACACCGGTGTCAATGTGTTCTTTTTTCCATTTCCAGGAGTGTAGTTGTGAATCATCTTCTAGTATACTGATTAGTTTATCAAAATAGAATCAGTTTACCACTCTTTTGACGAAGACGTCAACAAAACTGATTTGACACGTAATTTTTGAGAGATTGTGGGTTCCAGCTTCCCTTCCTTCTGCTGTCCATTTAATTTTTAAATAACCTAGGCTGTTGGATTCTTCCGTCATACTGGCCCTGGTCACCCTGTCTTTTTTATGTTTCTCTCTTATTCCAAGGCCAATTATAACGCATGACCTTACGTTCTCTGCTTCTTCTATAAAAGTATCTCCAAACTTATAGCTTACAGGGTTTGAGAATTTAGAAATTATTCTTCTAGCATTCTGTTTGTTTATTTCGAATTTCATCTTACACCTTATCAACTGTAATCAATTATGTTATGTAGCCTAAACTCAGTCTTGCATTTAGTGAGAACCAATTAGTAACTAGGAAAATTTTTAGCGTATCCTGTTTCACACAGTCATGGAATATAAATTTAGCTAAAAGCATGTGAACGATTATGAACAACAATAATTGTGTCTTGCATTCGGTATTTAACACTAACTGCGATTCTTAATTTATGAAAATTTTCTCATTATCGATGTATTCAGCAGTGAGTCCCATAAGTAACAAACAATTTGTTTTACTCGAATAGAGAATATTCATTACATGAAGTGTTTGCTGTTTGCATTTCTTAAGGGAATGTAATGACAGAAATAGTTTTTACTTAAAACAAGAATTTACTGCATGAAACGTTTCCTGTTTGCATTTCTTCAAGAAGAGAGTTATATTTAAAAGAAACGACGTTATTTTTCCTTATACTGTCCTAGTGTTGCTGCTGAGAGTCAACAAAACTCCACGCGCTGTGTATCTGGTGAGCAGCGCGTTACCTTACGAATGAAAAAGATTAATTTTGCAATTTTACAGCTCATTTTGCATGGATTACTTCTAAGAACAAACAAGAGGAAGAAGGCGAACATAATTTAGATCTGAAAGTTTTCGCACCGTGAACTGAAATTTTTCCAAAACGTCATACTTCTAAATAGAAATTTCAGCACCAGCAAGCAATTATGAACCTGTATGTTGTCTGTTTAGAAAATTACAATAACGAGTCAGATGCCCTTGGCTTATCTTTCTTGGGTGCACGTAGTCTCTTCTAAAATTACTTTTATCTTATACTGTGTTTTCACTATTCGGCCATTCGTCCATGCGGAGAGTACATCTTTTGATACACTCATCATAAATTTATTCACTATCTTATACGCTTGATTATTTAGAGGCATAATCTTACATTCATTATTGAAATAAATCTGCAGTCATTTCCGTGAATGCTTTCTGTCAGACTGAAGGATTCACTCAGTGATGTGAATTTTGAAATACAAACTTATGTTCAAGTAGGGACTCCTGTCTAGGACATCCACGAAGCAAGCCAGTGCAGTTCTTAAACGTTAAGTTATTCATTATATGAAGGAGAGCATTCCCCCCCGCCGGCGCTGCCGCCCGCTCAATAGCTGTCCGCACCGGCCGTAACCATGGAGACACCCACGTGCTCCATCCACGCTCAACCCTCCGGCCGAGGCCAGGTGATGTGCCACCTATCAGCCATACTGGAAGTATTGATTGTTGTAAATCCCTATGACATTCACTCACTATTCCCAGCAACTCTCCTACGATTTGAGGGCTGTGTTCAGTTACAGCATGTGTTGAAAATGGTTTCCATGTTCCTCAAGGCATACGTGTGCACGCCGTTCTGTCTCACAGGTTCACGTTGTCCAGAGTGCATCCGAACAGTTTCAAATGCAGCATGAATACGCTGCTCCAGTGTCTCCACATCTGCAACGGGCTCTTCATACGCGATATTTCTGAGATGGTCCCATAACAAGAAATCGCAAGGGGTTGAGAGCCGATGAAAGAGGAGGCCATGTGACTGGAACCCCTCATCCGATCCATCGACCAGGGAAGACCAGATTAAGATGCGTCCGGACGCTAATGGCGAAGTTGACTGGAGAACCATTATGTAGCACCCACATAACCCTTCAAATGATTAGTGGTACTTCCTCCAGCAGGGGAGGCAAAGTCACACGCAAGAAACGCCCATAGTTCCAGCCTGTTAGGCGACCTGGAAGGATGACTGGTCCCAAAATACTGTCGCCAATTATCCCGGCACACACGTTCCGGCTGCTCCGATGCTGATGATTCGCTGTCACCATACCATTGGGGTTTGGCATAGTATGCCACAAATGCCTGTTACGAAAGTCGAAGATACCACTCCGCGTAAATGTGGCCTCTGTGAATAGGATGGATGTCACAAATCCCGAAATCATGGTTGCTGTCGATGAAACCAGTGACAAAACTGCTTCAGATGTGGTAAGTCTGTCGCTAGTAAGCCCTGAACACGCTGTAAGCGAAAATGTAGTAACTGTCATGGAGGAAGTAACATGCTGTCGTCTGGCTTATCATGTACTGGCGGGGCAACTGCCTGGCACTGACTCGGCAGTCGCATTCCTTGGTGTTAATTACATTTTCCTCCAAGTTGCTGTCCGAACATTTCGGGTACGTACTTCATGGTTTCCTTCTTCCTGAAACGAACCTGTCTCAGAAAAACGGCGAAACAAACTTGCAAATATTGAATGCTGTTGTTGTTGACAGCGGGGTAAGTCTTCTGATACAATCTCGCTGCTCACTGCCCATTGCCATTTGCCAGTCCGCAAGTAAATACCATCTCTGCAAGTTCTCGATTCGAATGCGGAACCATTGTATACAAAGCTGTATCACATCAGCAAAAGAAGTAAATCGGACACAACATTATCAGTTACCATGCTATGAAAGAGCGCTAGGGCATGGCGTACACTATGTGAACATAAGTATCCGGACACCTAACTTCCGTTTTTCATATTAGGTACATTGTACTGCCATCTACTTGCAGGTATCAGCGACCTCAGTAGTCATTAGATGTCGTGGGAGACCAGATTAGGGTACTCCGCGGAACTCACGGACTTCGAACGTGGGTACTTGTCATGTCACTTGTGTCATACGTCTGTTCGCGAGATTTCCACGCTCCTAAACATCTCTAGGTCCACTGTTTCCGATGTGATAGTGAAGTGGAAACGTCAGGGGGACACTTACAGCACAAAAGAGTACAGCCTGACCTTGTCTGTTGAGTGACAGAGACCGCCGACAGCTGAAGAGGGTCGTAATGTGTAATATGCAGACATCTATCAGACCTTCACACAGGAATTCCAAACCGCATCAGGATCCACTGCAAGTTCTATGACAATTACGCAGGAGGTGAGAAAACTTAGATATCATGGTAGAGCAGCTGCTCATAAGCCACACATCACGCCAGTAAATGCCAAACGACGCCTCGCTTGGTGTAAGGAGCGTAAACATTGGACGTCTGAACAGTGGAAAAACGTTGTGTGGAGTGACGAATCATGGTACATAATGTGGCTGTCCGATGGCTGGGTGTGGGTATGGTGAATGCCCGGTGAACGTCATCGACAGCGTGTGTAGTACCAAAAATAAAATTCGGAGGCGGTGGTGTTACGGTGTGGTCGTGTTTTTCGTGGAGGGGGCTTGAACTCCTTGTTGTTTTGCGTGTCACTATCACAGCACAGGTCTACATTGATGTTTCGAGCACCTTCTTGCTTCCCACTGTTGAAGAGCAATTCGGGGATGGCGACTGCATCATTCAACATGATCAAGCACCTGTTAATAATGTACGGCCTGTGGCGGAGTGGTTACACGACAGTAACATCTCTGTAATGGACAGGCCTGCACCGAGTCCTGATCTAAATCCTACAGAACACCTTCGAAATGTTTTGAACGCCGACTTCGTGGCAGGCCTCACCGACCGACATCGATACCTGTCCGCAGTGCAGGACTCCGTGAAAAATGGGCTGCCATTCCCCACGAAACCTCCCAGCACCTGATTGAACGTATGCTTGCGAGAGTGGAAGCTGTCACCAAGACAGAGTAAGTAGGCCAAACCCATATTGAATTGCAGCATTACCGATGGCGGGCTCCACGAATTTGTAAGTCATTTTCAGTCAGGTGTCCGGATACTTTTGACTACATAGATTGTGAGGAACAGTGCCACCCTCCAGGAGGGAACCATGCATAATGAAACTGTGGCTGCATGGTACAGCGCGTATTAGACTTCAGTCTCTTTAACAATGTATGATGGAACAAAGGTCTTTAGCACGGAAACCATACATTTCCGGACATAAGTTCATTACAACTTTTTTGTTCCATATTCTCTGATCGATGTATTCCTAGATTTTGTACACCGTGGAAAAAATCACCATGTATATAGCACTTCAGAGCAGGGTGGGCGCATGGGCACGCGACCCTTTCTCTTATGCACTAAACCAGTGCCAGCCGGAGATTTCTTCAATTCTACTGTGATCTCCTTCTTGGCTTCCTGCCTCCTTTCGTGGATTCCGCCCGGTGGTGGTGCCGGGGATACCCTGGCCAGGCCTCATATGTTGGCCCACGACTCTTCTGCCCCCACGCCCCGTCTGCCAAGCAGGAGGATACCTGCAAGTCTTACCATGGTACCCCCTCCGCTCTTTCCTCTTCGTATACGGCGTCACACCTCTTAGTTAACTTTCAGTTTTTTCCACGTTTGCGGATGCTCATATGTTTATTGCTGCAGCGCCTTCTTAATAAAGACATATACAGGTTTTTTTATATTTTTGAAGAATGTTTAGAAGGATCTATGGACATCTTTCTAAATCTAATCAATAGACTGATTATTATTTATATTCAGTTAATAGTTTTAAATGTCATTTTTTAATTTCTAATACTTTGCCGCGTCATTTTCATCATCGTATTGACTTTCTCAGTTGGTCTTATTTTTCTTCCTGTCATTCTTTTCTCGTTTATAATCTCCTTAAAAAAGCCACTAATGCACGCTGTTGCAGTGGCGCTCGACTCTGAGATAAGCCTGTTCGTCTCCTGGTAGTGGATGAAATTTTCTCTGCAGTACCTGACAGGCTAGGGGAGAAGAGGTGGTGGCGTGAAGATCCTGATCACCAGTCCTCGATTAAACTCCAAAGCTCTTTCCAGCATCTCATGAAGTGAGGACATATGACATTGTGGATGGTGATCATCCGCTGGAAGGGGACGTAAAGCTTTGTGCCCGCCTTGGAGGCTATTTGAGAGCAAAAGGCTATTTGGAAGCTCGGGGTTCGGCTTCTGCTTCTCACATCATCACTCGTCTCCATCATATAGGTACACATACGGCACAACTGTCACGTATCCTCAAGGAAAGGGGCCAATGCAGAAGGGGGAAGTGTTCTGGTGTAATCACAAGCGCCGGAACGAAGATGAGGAATGCAACAGCGGAGAAGGCGGTGAGGAAACGTCGGCCAACGGTGAGCGGAATTGAATCGTCCCGCGCCAAGAGCGACATCTGGAAGAAGGGAATATAAACGCCGCTACTTGTAGCCTCGGCCGCTCAGATCGGCACCGGATCGCGGATGTTAATTATCAGTGACGTGTGTTAACTTGCCTGAACAGTCCACATATCAAGGACTCTAAATTATATTGCCTGTCGCCCATCGTTTGGGACTACTGCTTGTAAATCTCCAAAATTAAGTATTGTCAGTTGCTTTATAGAATTAAAACTACTAATGTTGTTTGTTTGAATTGTTGTATAGCTTTCCGAGAACGCTGCAACCCATAGGCACTCTATTAGCGACGAGTGGGCAAGACCCCACAGGAAGGACACACAGGCAGCTGAACCCACCCTGTAGGATATCCAAGCCGACAATGTCACACGACATTATACTTTCGCATATGGAAATACAGTGAGATAAACACCTCCGGACCAGAAAAAGCTTTCGTATAGATACTAGACGCTGAGTAGTCCCACATTTGATTTGACAGTCGGCAACTAAGGAAATATTAATGTGGGTGCGTCAGTACTGTTTCCTAGAGAAACATGTGAAGCATTTCGATTCTGTAGTTGACAAGATCTTAGTATCATGGACAAGGTAACACAGATTTGAATGTAATTCGGGGACAAAATTCGATTTTCTCACGTGTTATCTTGGAAAACAGTTGTCAGACATAGCTAAGGCCACAAAACGTATCAGAGCAAACGAGCAGAGGTAACGTAAACCTCAGTGAAGGATCTAGGCGGTTTAAATGGTTAAATATCAGTAGAAGGTAAAAATATTAATTACTTTTAGTCTAGATGAGGTTAGTTTCGAATGGTGTGTAGTTCGATACTGTGTTGATAGTCAAGTGACAAATATCTGCAAATACATCACATAATACCAGAAAAATTACCACGCTACAGATCGGCCAATCGAAGAACTGTGTACTATCTAATGGCAGTTAGTAACATGTTGTTTTCATAATGTTCTAGTTTCACTTTTCTGTTTCTGAGTCTTACTACGAGATAATATGTTTTGTGATCAACACGCTTGTGCCTAGTCAGTATAGTGCAACAGCGCTTTCGTTGGAAACAAAAGATGAGTTGTAAAGTGACATAACGCGATTACCGGTTTTATTGTATATGTCTACTCATTATTTCATGCTGTTTGTGTGGGTGTTGATCTCGATTCTCTTTTCCAAGCTCACATAAGCAGTATGAAACATCCGAGGACCTAGAAAATTTTACATGGTTACAAGGGTTGTAGAGGGTACTTGTAGATAAAATTTTGTCAAGGAACCCATATCCGGGAATTTGCCATTAGGATATACACTATCTGACAAAAAAGTGATCACACCCAGAAGACGTTGTCAGATATCATTGTAACTATCTCTACTTATACACCGTTAGTAGGTATACGAGGTCTCTTCAAAAAATTCCGGAACATTCTCAATTTAGTGGCAATGGTGAGTTGGAGCAAAATGCGGTTGGCATCCCTGCACACGCCTGTGTTTAATTTGTAACTGCTGGAAGTTTCATTGTTGTATGACTTACTTATTGTTCGGTGCTGTATTAGGTAGAACGTTGTGTCGCTCAGTTTGCGAATTTCGAGATGACAGACTTAGTAGTAGTAGTAGAAGGGTTTGGTGGGCGCACGACAGCAAGGTCTTCAGCGCCGACAGACTTAGAGGAGCAACGCGTCTGCATTAAATTTTACGTGCAACACTCAAGAAAACCTTTACAGAGACACACATCATGATGCAGGGTACCTACGCTGATGAGTGCTTAAGCCGTAATCGTTGTTACGAATGGATCACACGGTTTAAAAATGGCCGAAGGGAAGTTAAAGATGACCTTCATTCAGGATGTCCTTCGACGATCATGTCAGGAATTTCAACGAAATTGTGCGTGCCAATCGAAGAATGGCTGTCCGAGAGACTGCATAAGAATATAAAATTTCAGTTGGATCATGTCTTGAAATCCTGACACAGCATCTTGGAATGCATCGTGTCGCCGCCAAGTTCGACCCACGACTCACGAGTAAAGGCCGGAAAGACCTTTCAATGGACGAAGGTTTATAACGACGGACGAGATTTAAAAATAAAAAATAAAAACTGCAGACGGCGCTTCGCGCGATCCAGCAAAAGGCGTACCAAGACTGCTTGCGGGAGTGGAACGGCGTTGGAAGCGGAGTATCAATTGTGGGGAAGAGTATTTCGAAGTATACCGTACGCAATAAGCTAAAGGTAAGCGTAGAAAAATTTTGTGGGCATCGTTCCGCAATTTTCTGAACAGACCTAGTATAATTAAATGGAGTCGCAATTTTCTGTGACAGAACGGCCACCAGAGTGCGTCATTCTTCTTCATGTTTAGGATTGTTACCAGGGTTGGTAGGATATACGGAGTGATTCACGAAGATATGCAAATATTTTAATATGTTTTTCTAAAAGTAAAACTAAAGAATAAAGTTCATATAAACATAGGTCCGCAAATGCTTAGTTACGAGTTACGGCTAATAACAGATTTTGCCTGAAATTTAGCAACTTCGTTAATATGAAGCCAGCGCAAAACTGTACGAGGTTAAAGTAAAGGGCAGTTTCCATTAATTATGCTGTTATTAATCTAGTGAATCTAATAAAACATGTCAGACGTGTATCTACAATAGTTTTCCATAACATCCAGAGATTATGAGGATGAAGTCCCATATTCCGTAACAGAGCGTAGGGGACGATGCGGGAGACCCGCACCGCCGTACTAGGCAAGGACCTAGCGGAGGTGGTTTGCCATTGCCTTCCTCCGACAGTAATGGGAATGAATGATGATGATGGAGACGACAAAACAACACCAAGTCATCTCGAGGCAGGTGAAAATCCCTG
This sequence comes from Schistocerca serialis cubense, assembly GCF_023864345.2. NCBI lineage: Eukaryota > Metazoa > Arthropoda > Insecta > Orthoptera > Acrididae > Schistocerca > Schistocerca serialis. The sequence goes on from NC_064640.1 coordinate 820,484,367, forward strand.
GCCCCGCCGTGAAACGAACCCAAAACCCCATGCTCTGGAAGCGAGAACACTACCACGAGACCACAAGCTGCGGACGTCATCCAGAGAAGCAAAAAAAGTAATTTCGTAAAATTTTTAATTTATTAACTACTTGCCCCAATTTGTTTTTTAACTCCCAGAAAATTGCACAAGTTTTCAATAGAAGTGGCAGAGTATTTAATTTTGAAAAATGGTTGTAATAAAGTTAACTGAAACTGTATGAATGTGTCAGATAATCTGCTTTTATTGATACCATAGCACACGTGATTTCATGTTAAACTGCAAAAAAAAAAAAAAAAAAAAAAAAAAAAAACAAAGCTCAGGGTTAAGATAGCTGTACAGTGTACATACAATTTCACAGTACATTCACAATAAACGTTCAAAAATGTCTCCACCGAGTTCAATGAATTTAGCTGCACGTGTATGAAAGGATTTTGTTGTTCGTTTCAGTTTCACAGTGTTGATCTTAACTTCGTCTATTGCATTCATAACCCTCCGAGTTGGAAAACGTACGCGATATTCGTTAACTGCAGCCGTAGCGTTACCACCACATTTGACATAAATAAACACCATATCGGTCTATTCGTCTGTTGTAATTTTGAAAGGCATCACATATTCATAAATAATCTACAAACTACAACGGTTACTATGTGGTTTCCCTTAAATACACTGTTGTTGTTATGTTCTTTCATTGAACAATACCGAAAACTAATTCGTTTCAAGGTTAGGAAACGACTGAAACAACTCGTTAACGGTTGCCAACAATGACATAAACGTTACTACATTCTTCATGGAAAGCCGGCCGGTGTGGTCGAGCGGTTCTAGGCGCTTCAGTGAGGAACCGCGCGACCGCTACGGTCGCAGGTTCGAATCCTTCCTCGGGCATCGATGTGTGTGCTGTCCTTAGGTTAGTTAGGTTTTAAGTGGTTCCAGTTAGGCAGGAGGTGAGAAAACTTTGATTTCATGCTCGAGCGGCTGCTCATAAGCCTCACATCACGCCGGTAAATGCCAAACGACGCCTCGCTTGGTGTAAGGAGCGTAAACATTGGACGACTGAACAGTCGAAAAACGTTGTGTGGAGTGACGAATCATGGTACATAATGTGGCTATCCGATGGCTGGGTGTGGGTATGGCGAATGCCGGGTGAACGTCATCGCCAGCGAGTGTAGTACCAAAAGTAAAATTCGGAGGCGGTGGTGTTACGGTGTGGTATTGTTTTTCCTGGAGGGGGCTTGAACTCCTTGTTGTTTTGCGTGGCACTATCACAGCACAGGTCTACAGTGACGTTTTAAGCATCTCCTTGCTTCCCACTGTTGAAGAGCAATTCGGGGATGGCGATTGCATCTTTCAACACGATCGTGCTCCTGTTCATAATGCCTGTGGCGGAGTGGTTACACGACAATAACATCCCTGTAATGGACTGGCCGAAACAGTGTGCTCACCTCTATACTATAGAACACCTTTTCAATGTTTTGGAACGCCGACTTCGTGCCAAGCCTCACCGACCGACGTCGATACCTTTCCTCAGTGCAGCACTCCGTGAAGAATGGGCTGTCATTCCCCAAGAAACCTTCCAGCACCTGACTGAACGAATGCCTGCGAGAGTGGAAGCTGTAATCAAGGCTAAGAATGGGCCAACACCTTACTGAATTCCAGCATTACCGATGAAGGGCTCCACGAACTTTTAAGCCATTTTCAGCCAGGTGTCCGTATACTTTTGATCACATAGTGTATAATTATCTTTGCTTCTCTGAATGTTCTGGAAAACTACTGAAGATACACTTCTGGGACATGTTTTATTAGATTCAGCAGACCAGTAACAACAAAATGAATCGAAATCGTGCTTTACTTTAATCTTGAACAGTTCTGCGATGGTTTCATATTAGCGAATTCGCTAAATTTCGGGCAAAATCTTTTATTTGCCGTAAAGCAGTAACCAAACATTTGCAGACCTATATTTATATGAACTACTTTACGTTTACTTGTAGAATAACGTATTAAAATATTTGCATATCTTCGTGAATCATCCTGTATAAGGGGCGTGAACAGTATATATAATTTTATTTCTGGTGGACTTTTAAATTATATGTAAAATTGTATCGAGCATACATTTGGCAAAGAATGAATTGATTTGATTCGAAGCGGTTCACGAGAATGTATGTAGCCACCCAAAATCCTGCTCGATGCCAACCACGAGGTACATACAACACTTCTCACAAAAATGCTATCAACATTTTGTTCGGCATGTGGATTTAGTGCACGTGATTGATTGTGTTTCGAAACTGAGCAGTGACCACGTGTTCTGCAGATCTCCCCAACCCTACAGGATTCGCCAGATTAAGGCGAACTGAAGGCCATAGGTTCGTTTATATAAATGTATCAAGAATGTTTTGTCCATCTATTAAATACAAAAGACTACTCTTATCACGCGAAATCTTAGCCAAAATGTATATTTCATCATTTGAAGCTATTTCCCTGCTCGTTTAATTTATCCCATTTCAATACATCTGAAAATAGAGTCACATTTGTTTCATTGATGATTGTGCTACTACAATACGTAGTTCTTGGCACAAGTGTAGCTAACGGGACGTAGTTTTCTCTGACTGCCCCAAAATAATTCATTGCGACCTTTGTAAACTTAATCTGTCAAGGGATTGTTCCCTAAAATTAAGATGGACTTAAACCTCTTCTCAAACAACGAGCAAAGTTATTCAGTGAACTTTACGTTACGTTACAAAATTACTATGAAGGACACGGAGATGCCGCGTACTCGTCTAAGAGAGCTTCATCAGCAGCTGTCAGAATTTGAAAGTGGCCTGGTTGTATGTATCCGTTTCGCTGGCTGGTCCAACAGTACAGAATCCAGATTTGTGGGGCATTCGGGTGCGACAGTGACCCAATATTGGACCACACGAGAACGTGAGGGCAAGCATCTTCGTCGTCAAGATTCCAGCCGACGAAGTCTGACTGCCACGAGGGAGAATTTCCAAACTGTGCATTAAGAACGTCGTAGCCCCGGCACATCCGCATGTCATTCGAGATCAGGTTATGGATTCCCTGCAATATTCTGTGTCATCGTGCATCACTGGTCAGAGAATGGAAGCAGCTGGACTAGGGGATCCCTGTTGTCTTTAACACCGCAACACAAACGACTACGCTTTATTGGTACCGTGACCGGGAAGCAAGGACTACTGATGAATGGTGTCGCATGTCTTCAACCACGAATCGCGGTTCTACACCGCCCCGTATGAGAGTCATCGGCGAATACTGTGCCGACGTGGAAAGAGTTACCATTCTTCTAATGTTTTGGAGAAGAACATCTGTGTTACTTAAGACGTTATGGTGTAGGGGCGCTTCGGGTAGGACTTCAGGTCATGGCGAGTAGCAATTGAGGGCGGCGTATTTAGGCAGGTGGAACGTGCGCAGCTACACAGGGGGACAAAATACTGGAGCGGTAAAACTTTGCCCTGGAAAAAAATTTAAGTGTAGTTTTAGTGTTCATTGGCCAACGGCCTTGCCGCAGTGGTAACACCGCTGTCAGGTTGGGCTAGCACTTGGATGGGTGACCATCCGGTCTGCCGAGTGCTGTTGGTGAGAGGGGTGCACTCAGCTCTTGTGAGGCAAACTGATTAGCTACTTGGTTGAGAAGTAGCGGCTCCGAAAACTGACATACGGCCGGGATAGCGGTGTGCTGACCACATGCACCTCCATATCCGCAGTGACGCCAGTGGGTTGAGAATGACACGGCGGCCAGTCGGTACCGTTGGGCCTTCCAAGGCCATTTAGGACGGCAATTAGTTCAGTTTTTTAGTGTTCATTGCGTCAGAATCCAGCCATTCAATAATTTATTAGCAAATTGTTGACAAATATTTGTCTCTTTCATTAAATTCGTATTTTACTACTAGACCACATCTATAACATATCCCACGTACGAGTGCGTTAAGGCTGCTACGGCATCGTCCCTGTCAAACAGGAGGCGCCCGCGCTACACCGCCCTTGCCTGCACCTAGTAGGTTGTGATTTTCTATAAAGTTCACGGCGGGCAAGTGTGCCATTTTGGCGGCAGAGACATAAAAAATGAGATTTGCTCGCATATATACAGGGTGTTCAAAAGAAAGTGTCGAGTGCTTTGAGAGGTCGTAGTATTTATCGAAGCAAGAAAACTAATTCCAATGAAAATAGATCTGGAAATACATACTTTCTGAGATAACTCCAGTAAACATGGGTCCAGAAATGCATTCTTTCTGCAATAAACACGTGTGTACAGGAAGTGTTCCATTGGAGTCCATTCATGATAATGGACTCTTCTGCCCTTCGGCGTAAGGAATGATGCATTATTTGAAGCCAGCTGGAGTGGCCGAGCGGTTCTAGGCACTACAGTCTGGAATCGCGCGACCGCTACAGTCGCATGTTCGAATCCTGCCTCGGGCATGGATGTGTGTGATGTCCTTAGGTTAGTTAGGTTTAAGTAGTTCTAAGTTCTAGGGGATTGATGACCTCAGATGTTAAGTCCCATAGTGCTCAGAGCCATTTGAACCTTTCTCTGAAGTATATCCGGTTGTTGTGATTGCTAGTACGCATTGAAGACGCGACCGTGTGCTGTTCGCACGTCGTCGACTGCGGTGATGTATACCAGTTCCTCCAAGTGTCCCGATAACCAAAACGTTAAGGGATTGAGGCCTGGGAACGAACAGGTCGAGGTGAGCTTCTCCCCTTCCCCCTCCCCCAGACGCCGACCCCCCTCCCCGACCAATCCAGCGGTCCTGAAATGTCTGTGTCAGATCTTTGCGCACATTATGACGAAAGTGTGCTGGTGCGCCATCATGCATGAACTACATTTGTATTCGTTGCTGCAGTGACACAGCCTCCAGCAAGGTAGGCAACACATTAATGAGGAAGTCCAGATAATGCGCCCCAGTTAACCTTTGTGGTGGGACATATGGCCCTATTAATGTATCGCTAAGCACGCCTGCCCAGTCGTTGATTCAGATCGGTGTTGATGCCCTGTTTCATGAACTGCTTGGGATTTACATCTGCCCATACATGCTGATGATGAAAAATCACAACACCATCTCTTGGGAAGCCTGCCTCAGTGGTATATAAAATCTTGAATATGGACAGTCATTGACGGAACCGCCGTCTGCAGTAGTGATCCTGTGGCCTTATGGCCTGAACGTGCTGTAGATTAATGGGTACAGCAATTGTATAGGAAGTATAGGGCACGGGCTCCCAGGCTACGTCCATTTGCTAAACCATAGCAGAATATCATATCCGCCATTTCACCGGTCGAGTAGTAGGCTTCCATTGGTAACAAGTGCTGTAAGAGAGAAAATGTAAATGTACTACAGCATTTGTAAGTACAAACAGCGCAATAACGGTAAACACGTAAGTTAATTCGTGTTTGGAAGAAGGTAAAACACCATAATACGTACCCAGTATTGACAGTAATGTACAATAAGGCATAGAAGCACGACGAAAACTAACGTAGCCTACAACACGACTGGAACCACGCAACTGACTGCAAACCTTCTAATGGTAGGTACAGTACTGTGAGTAAAACAACATAATACCCTGCAGACGCATTTGACGGAGCGCCAATGCAAGACTGTGCTGTTATCCACAGTCAGGCGTCACGTAGCCATTCCTATAATCACGTATTTATCTCGAAGTATCCGTTTCCAGACCCATGTCTATTAGACGTATATTTTTCTTGTTTCCATGGGAACTAACACCTCTCAAAAGCTTTCGATACTTTTCTGTGAACACCCTGTATTTCTGTACGATATCCGACACTGTGATTATAAATACATAATTAAAAACGCGGCAACAAGGAAGAAAACAGACCCAAGTGTATACAAACCGTTGTTTTCTTCGTTTGTAAATAAATGCGCATTTGCATGATATACACTCCTGGAAATTGAAATAAGAACACCGTGAATTCATTGTCCCAGGAAGGGGAAACTTTATTGACACATTCCTGGGGTCAGATACATCACGTGATCACACTGACAGAACCACAGGCACATAGAAACAGGCAACAGAGCATGCACAATGTCGGCGCTAGTACAGTGTATATCCACCTTTCGCAGCAATGCAGGCTGCTATTCTCCCATGGAGACGATCGTAGAGATGCTGGATGTAGTCCTGTGGAACGGCTTGCCATGCCATTTCCACCTGGCGCCTCATTTGGACCAGCGTTCGTGCTGGACGTGCAGACCGCGTGAGACGACCCTTCATCCAGTCCCAAACATGCTCAATGGGGGACAGATCCGGAGATCTTGCTGGCCAGGGTAGTTGACTTACACCTTCTGGAGCACGTTGGGTGGCACGGGATATATGCGGACGTGCATTGTCCTGTTGGAACAGCAAGTTCCCTTGCCGGTCTAGGAATGGTAGAACGATGGGTTCGATGACGGTTTGGATGTACCGTGCACTATTCAGTGTCCCCTCGACGATCACCAGTGGTGTACGGCCAGTGTAGGAGATCGCTCCCCACACCATGATGCCGGGTGTTGGCCCTGTGTGCCTCGGTCGTATGCAGTCCTGATTGTGGCGCTCACCTGCATGGCACCAAACACGCATACGACCATCATTGGCACCAAGGCAGAAGCGACTCTCATCGCTGAAGACGACACGTCTCCATTCGTCCCTCCATTCAAGCCTGTCGCGACACCACTCGATGCGGGCTGCACGATGTTGGGGCGTGAGCGGAAGACGGCCTAACGGTGTGCGGGATCGTAGCCCAGCTTCATGGAGACGGTTGCGAATGGTCCTCGCCGATACCCCAGGAGCAACAGTGTCCCTAATTTGCTGGGAAGTGGCGGTGCGGTCCCCTACGGCACTGCGTAGGATCCTACGGTCTTGGCGTGCATCCGTGCGTCGCTGCGGTCCGGTCCCAGGTCGACGGGTACTTGCACCTTCCGCCGACCACTGGCGACAACATCGATGTACTGTGGAGACCTCACGCCCCACGTGTTGAGCAATTCGGCGGTACGTCCACCCGGCCTCCCGCATGCCCACTATACGCCCTCGCTCAAAGTCCGTCAACTGCACATACGGTTCACGTCCACGCTGTCGCGGCATGCTACCAGTGTTAAAGACTGCGATGGTGCTCCGTATGCCACGGCAAACTCGCTGACACTGACGGCGGCGGTGCACAAATGCTGCGCAGCTAGCGCCATTCGACGGCCAACACCGCGGTTCCTGGTGTGTCCGCTGTGCCGTGCGTGTGATCATTGCTTGTACAGCCCTCTCGCAGTGTCCGGAGCAAGTATGGTGTGTCTGACACACCGGTGTCAATGTGTTCTTTTTTCCATTTCCAGGAGTGTAGTAGCAGATGAGTAAGGTAAAGTATAATACAGTTCATTTGATATAAAAATGTGCATGCACAAACTAGTGGTGCCATTATTGAACAATTTAAGCTACAAATATGCTGCTTTCACAACAGCTTCTGCAGTTGAGCGCGAATACCGAGGCCATTTTTCCACCAAACGGCGGCCACTCCATATCTGTTTGTTGAACATTGCTTTTGAAGGATCTTCCAAGGCCGCTAAGTTGGAGAAAGGGGATCATCAGTATGTTCTTAATATGAACCCTGTATCACTTGTCAGCACATGAGAGATGGGCAAGTTTGGGCCTGGCAATGACTTCAGAGGCAGAATACATTTTCCTCGTACAAATTCGCGGAAAAATGCAGATTTTTCAAAACTTGTACTGTCACGTTGTCTGCAGTAGCTGCCCACGCCTATGACTATGGAGTTGTAATGGTGATCAATAGCTGCCAGCAGAACAACTTTAAGCAAGTTTTTGTGACAGAACTAATTTGAGCCACTGCTTTTACGGTTCTTTATTCTAACACGCCTCCCATCTATGTTGCCAGTGCCGTTAGGAAATAGCGACCGATCTACCAATCCCATCTCAATTTTTTTCCAAATTTCCTCGGCTGGTTGAGTGTTTGTAAAACGTTGCACACTTATTGACACACATATTTGACTAATCTGGAGACAGCTTTCCCTCCCATACAGAATTAAAAATCGATGGTATCGTGTGAATCACCAGCGGCCTAAGATCTGGAATAAACTGTTCTGTTTGTTGGTAATAAATTGCTCATATGAAATAAAATAATTTGCATGTAGCTTGAGTAACATGTGAGACCAAGCCTGTTCGAGCAAAACGGAAAATTCTATGAGAATCCTACAGCAAATACCTGAAACCCATTAAGGGAGACACAGCTTCAGCCAGGAAGTATCAGAATTGTGCATGGGCAGGTCATTTGGAGTTTATTCCTGACACACTGTCGCCACCTCATACATCATAAAATGTTGAAGAGTCAGAACAACCAACTCCATGGGCGTCGAGAGGAAGAATCAGAACTGAATCCGTAATGTCAGTTCATCCCTCGAAGAAGCCACAACGAAAATAAATAAATGAAAATGTAGCTGCAGTCACAAATGATCAGTACACCAGAGACAGTAACAGGAGAGAGAAGCGCGAACTCGACCATGTGGCAACTTATTTTTGAGTTTAGATCCTCGTTCAAGACATTCCCAGCTGGAGCTCTAACTCCTTTAAAAATGCAGCTGGCCTAGTATTTGGAAAGACTGAACTTGCGATATAAAACGATGCAGCACCACCACATCTATACACCGCAGTCTTTGCATCACTCAGCTCATTGGTGTCACGAAGTAGTGCTGATCGTATATCTTAAAAATGAAGTCACCATTGCACTTTTGGGACCAGGGTATTCTTCCCGTGACTTTTCTAGCACCAGAGAAATATGTAAGAATGCAAAATTTTGTTTCAGTGTAGACGGTTGACGATTGACCTATAGCTTACGCTTGTTTGCACACAGGGTTGACAGTATTTTTCATTTTATATTTTAGTTATACAGTTCCGTGTTTTATGATGATTACTATATTTCAGAATATATAGTTACAGTAAATAATAAAAGAAAGTAAATGGTTTGTACCATCAATAAAATTCTATTACAAACAATGAGGTTGCCTCAATAAAATTGGTCTTTCCTATGAACCTATGGGCTCTTTTCAATTTTTGAGATTTTCGGTTAAATAAGCTTGTGTAACATTTCCAGCTGTTCCCTACACATCCGAAAATAACTGAAGAAACGGTCTCCACAAGAATACAGTTCCTTGCAAAGACTGTGAAATTCCCCTTCATCTTGTCGTGTAGTGTTCAGTTCGTATTTCCACATTCTTCGTTTCCTGCAGTGCAAATAAAGACCACATTTGATCATTGTGAGGACTGCTACTCCTGTTTACTGGACAGCAGCCGACGCGCCTACAATGAGCGCTTCACGTGGTTCTAAACTTAAAACTAAGTACTAACTGGTCATAGTGAAGTTCTTTCTGTTGTATTTGATATAATCAAAGTACAGTGGTTGGTTGATTTGGGGGAGGGGACCAAACGGCGAGGTCATCGGTCCCATCGGATTGGAGAAGGATGGGGAAGGAAAAATGGGTTGGATTGTTTTGGGGAAGAGACGACACTGCGAGGTCATCAGTCTCATCGGACTAGGGAAGGATGGGGAAGGAAATCGGCCGTGTCCTTTCAAATGAAGCATCGCGGCATTTGCCTGGAGCGATTTAGGGCAATCAAGGGAACCTAAATCAGGATGGACAGACGCGGGTTTTAAACCGTCGTCCACCCGACTGCAAGTCCAGAGTGCTAACTGCTGCGGCACCTCGCTCGGTGTACAGTTGGCTTTCGAGTATCCAGCTCGTGACTATCCACATTCTGGACTATACGTGCTACTTATATAATATCGCAATAATATTTCTCCGTAATAATATGAAGATTAATTTATTTGGCATACCGTACTTTTCCAAAGATTTAGCAATCAGGGGCCGGCTATAATGCTGTCTGGTTTTTCAAAATGTTTTATTCACCTCTTATGCTTCTAACACATCTGGGGTCACAATTATAACACTGAATAAATTTCGGGAGCCGCTCTCCAAAAACCAAACTTAGAGCTCACAAACAATAATGAACACACGTAGAGAGCAGCTTTCCTGCTGAACTTGTGTTTTTTGTTTCTTCAGACAGCCAAAGTGCGTGCGTTGTGAAATTATTGTTTTTTGGGCTCATTTTTGTTTCAAAGAAAGAGCACGAAATGGGTGATGAACGAAAAAATGTAATGATTATGGAAGTCAGTGAAGATAATAAAATTGGGTTTTCGTATAAAAATTGAGCTTTTAATGGTACTGCAGGAGACAGTAACAATGAAAAGTGTAGCTCTGTAACTGCATGCGAAATTGGAGTCCTAAAGGGCAATCAGAATGCAGAGGCTGTAACTTTCGGAGTTCTGGAAGAAATGCAAGAATCTACACACTCTAAGGCAGAGAATTTTCCGGTTTTCAGTATTGACCCACTTTACTAGGAAAACAATGACCAGACGCTAGATTATTTGTTTAAAATTGTGTTAATCAAAACAAAAATACTTATTTTTTATCCTCAATGCGATACGTCGAAGAATTTCAGCGACCCTGCAACAAAAAATTATTTCAGAGGATTTTGATGAATGAGGAAATTATCTACCGTGAATATTCTGTATATTTTCCAAGGCAAGTATCGTTGTTCGGTGCATGTTGTAAATTATTTGGTGGTGAATCGCTATTGGCAATATCTGGTTTCAGTGATTGGAGCCATGCTAGAATACGAATAGGTAAACATGGAAATTTTGCAGCTCACAAAGACTTCTTGAAAAAACTGAAAAACCGAAGAAACAAGATGAATAGTTATTGGCGAACAGTTGTCCATTCAGCATGAGCACGAACTGAGTTGTTTCTTTAGTTAAGAAGCTATTATCTTAAGGTTTAGCATTTGGTGTAGACAAAAAGGTGTTTGGTTCTATGAAAAATGGAAATTTCGTGATGTGCCAGGAATAAATTGCGAAGTATGGTTCTATTTGGCTTACCATATAGCAAGGTTTGTTAACCCTGGAAAAGGATTTACTTCATACTTGTCACCAGCGACTTATGAAGATTTAGTACGTCTTATGGGGAAGTCAGTAACCCAAAAAATATGTTATGAAGTTATTTCTTCCAAATATTTATCAGTCTTACACCAGATATATCCCATAAAGACTATTTAAGTGTAATAATTAGATACGTAAATGAATGCGGGCTCTCAGTTGAAAGATTCCTGTATTTTATAAAAATGTAGGTCACACTGGAGGGAAGCTTTCTGAGGCAATTTTAACTCTTCAGAAGTACATGGACCGAAATATGACAGTTGTAGCTCTCAATCATATGAGAACGCAGTCATGTCTGGTGCATATTCAAGCTTGAAGCAAGACTCAAGAACGGAAATTCTTTAATTTTTTTCATTCCATGTTCGGATCACTCGCTGAATCTAGTTGGCTCAGGGCTGCACAAGGCTGCACAGCTGCAATACGGTTTCTTGAGTTAATTCATGGTTTATACAGTTTCTTTGCAGATTCTACAGGCAGATGGAATATTTTGTGATTCTGCAAGTATGACTCTGAAGTCATTGTCAACAAGACGGTGTGCGCGTGAGTGTGCTTGTAGGAGTTTGAATGCACATTGGAAACTTGAGTTTTCTGCATTAAGAATAATTTCAGAAAATGAGAGTGGTAAATGTGAAGGTGTAGGTCCTCTTAGAAAATACAGTAGTACTGAGGTAACTTTCATGACATCAGTGTGGGATTGTATTCTGCAACAGTTTAAAGAAGAAATGAAAACATTGCAAGCCGAGGATATACATATTTCTACTTCTGTTGAAATGTATGACTCTTTTTCAATGTTTTTAAGTGAGCTTTAGACAGCTTTTAAAATTCACGAGAATTCAGCTGAAAAGGAACTTAAGGAGATCAGGTATTCGGAATCAGTTCCATCTCCTTCTCCTGCTGAGAATCAAGAAAGGAAACGTCAAGTTAAATGCAAGAGATTCTTTGATGGATCATCTGACTCACAAGGCGAACACAAATATCCTGAAGAACAAACACGATCAGATTGTTCTGAAATCTGGAGATGAATGAATATGTCATGTTCTAAGAGTGTAAAAACTCTTCAGAATGAGTTACAGAAGAAAGTTAACATCGAAAAAGAATATAACTTAAGAGTTTCCATTCTCCAAATATCGCTAACTACAAGCTGTTCAGATTTATGATGCTGCAGACGAACTTAGAGCCATCTATAGTTCTGATATAGAGAACAAAATTGGTGAGGAATGTATATATTTTAAAAGCCATCTATTGTTTATGAAGAAAGAAGATGGTCACAAGATTTCATCTCTTCCATTTCTCTGTAGAATGATGGTTTCAAAAAGATAAATAAATAAAAATTGGTGGTATCTGTCTTAATGTGTACCGAGCACTCAAGAATTACAGCTGTACACCAGCAACAAAAAGTTCAGCTGAAAGGTCCTGCCCTGTTCTAGAACGGTTTAAGAACTTGCTATGGACAAAATAGAACATAAAATCAAAAACGACTCATAAATCTTGGAATACTAGCCATAGAATCAGGCATGACAGTCCAGATTGTAAGAAAGTGATAAATAAATTCGCAAATACAAAAGTGGGAGGGAATTCATTTAATTTCGCTACATTTTGGAAAAGGACAATTAAATGGTATTGTCTCATGAATTTTGGACTGATTAAATTTCACATGTAAGTGAAGTAATTTTGATATGGAGTATTAATCTATAATCGTTTTCTTTGTATTTTTACCATACGTTGTGTCCAAGTTTGATGTTCCTACGGTAATTTTTCAGTAAAATGGGCTATTGAACTGTAGTAGTTATTCTTATTTTTAAATTTTTAATTTGTACACATGCTTTATGTTATATATTACTTAAGACTTCAGCAAATTTAGAACTGAAGTTAAAAATTACACATAATTGTTGATAGTCTGTAAATGAATAGCAATGCTGAACTTTAGGAAGAGGGGGCAGGGTAAATAAATAAGTGCATAGGTACGTCATACACCCTAGATACGTCCATACGTACCTTATTCGTATGACTACGTGTGGTATCAACGTTCGATACCACACTTGTCAGGGGTTGCAGATATCGACCGCGGTCCGTAATAGATATGGCTGGACTCGCGAGTCGCTTGTGACAAGGATCTAGCGAGCTCTCGTCCACTCGCGCACGGGACGTCAACTAGGAATGTAGCATAGCCTTCAGCTGATAGGAATCCGGCTCTAACAATGCGCTTAGTGAAGTATGACATAAGTAATGCCTCTCTAGATACATTTGTAATTATTTGTATGCAGCATATGAAGAAGCATGTAACACAAGTACAATATATACTTTTTTTTTACCGACGACTACTAATTATTTCAGTCGTTGCAGGTACAGACTATGCAGACAGTGCCGCGCGGGATTAGCCGAGCGGTCTAGGGCGCTGCAGTCTACATCTACATTTATACTCCGCAAGCCACCCAAAGGTGTGTGGCGGAGGGCATTTTACGTGCCACTGTCATTACCTCCCTTTCCTGTTCCAGTCGCATCTGGTTCGCGGGAAGAACGACTGTCTGAAAGCCTCCGTGCGCGCTCTAATCTCTCTAATTTTACATTCGTGATCTCCTCGGGAGGTATAAGTAGGGGGAAGCAATATATTCGATACCTCATCCAGAAACGCACCCTCTAGAAACCTGACGAGCAATCTACACCGCGATGCAGAGCGCCTCTCTTGCAGAGTCTGCCACTTGAGTTTATTAAACATCTCCGTAACGCTATCACGGTTACCAAATAACCCTGTGACGAAACGCGCCGCTCTTCTTTGGATCTTCTCTATCTCCTCCGTCAAACCGATCTGGTACGGATCCCACACTGATGAGCAATACTCAAGTATAGGTCGAACGAGAGTTTTGTAAGCCACCTCCTTTGTTGATGGACTACATTTTCTAAGCACTCTCCCAATGAATCTCAACCTGGTACCCCCCTTACCAACAATTAATTTTATATGATCATTCCACTTCAAATCGTTCCGCACGCATACTCCCAGATATTTTACAGAAGTAACTGCTACCAGTGTTTGTTCCGCTATCATATAATCATACAATAAAGGATCCTTCTTTCTATGTATTCGCAATACATTACATTTGTCTATGTTAAGGGACAGTTGCCACTCCCTGCACCAAGTGCCTATCCGCTGCAGATCTTCCTGCATTTCGCTACAATTTTCTAATGCTGCAACTTCTTTGTATAATACAGCATCATCCGCGAAAAGCCGCATGGAACTTCCGACACTATCTACTAGGTCATTTATATATATTGTGAAAAGAAATGGTCCCATAACACTCCCCTGTGGCACGCCAGAGGTTACTTTAACGTCTGTAGACGTCTCTCCATTGATAACAACATGCTGTGTTCTGTTTGCTAAAAACTCTTCAATCCAGCCACACAGCTGGTCTGATATTCCGTAGGCTCTTACTTTGTTTATCAGGCGACAGTGCGGAACCGTATCGAACGCCCTCCGGAAGTCAAGAAAAATATCATCTACCTGGGAGCCTGTATCTAATATTTTCTGGGTCTCATGAACAAATAAAGCGAGTTGGGTCTCACACGATCGCTGTTTCCGGAATCCATGTTGATTCCTACATAGTAGATTCTGGGTTTCCAGAAACGACATGATACTCGAGCAAAAAACATGTTCTAAAATTCTACAACAGATCGACGTGAGAGATATAGGTCTATAGTTTTGCGCAACCGCTCGACGACCCTTCTTGAAGACTGGGACTACCTGTGCTCCCTTCCAATCATTTGGAACCCTCCGCTCCTCTAGAGACTTGCGGTACACGGCTGTTAGAAGGGGGGCAAGTTCTTTCGCGTACTCTGTGTAGAATCGAATTGGTATCCCGTCAGGTCCAGTGGACTTTCCTCTATTGAGTGATTCCAGTTGCTTTTCTATTCCTTGGACACTTATTTCTATGTCAGCCATTTTTTCGTTTGTGCGAGGATTTAGAAAAGGAATTGCAGTGCGGTCTTCCTCTGTGGAACAGCTTTGGAAAAAGATGTTTAGTATTTCAGCTTTACGCGTGTCATCCTCTGTTTCAATCCCATCATCATCCCGGAGTGTCTGGATATGCTGTTTCGAGCCACTTACTGATTTAACGTAAGACCAGAACTTCCTAGGATTTTCTGTCAAGTCGGTACATAGAATTTTACTTTCGAATTCACTGAACGCTTCACGCATAGCCCTCCTTACGCTAACTTTGACATAGTTTAGCTTCTGTTTGTCTGAGAGGTTTTGGCTGCGTTTAAACTTGGAGTGAAGCTCTCTTTGTTTTCGCAGTAGTTTCCTAACTTTGTTGTTGTACCACGGTGGGTTTTTCCCGTCCCTCACAGTTTTACTCGGCACGTACCCGTCTAAAACGCATTTTACGATTGCCTTGAACTTTTTCCATAAACACTCAACATTGTCAGTGTCGGAACAGAAATTTTCGTTTTGATCTGTTAGGTAGTCTGAAATCTGCCTTCTATTACTCTTGCTAAACAGATAAACCTTCCTCCCTTTTTTTATATTCCTATTAACTTCCATATTCAGGGATGCTGCAACGGCCTTATGATCACTGATTCCCTGTTCTGTACATACAGAGTCGAAAAGTTCGGGTCTGTTTGTTATCAGTAGGTCCAAGATGTTATCTCCACGAGTCGGTTCTCTGTTTAATTGCTCGAGGTAATTTTCGGATAGTGCACTCAGTATAATGTCACTCGATGCTCTGTCCCTACCACCCGTCCTAAACATCTGAGTGTCCCAGTCTATATCTGGTAAATTGAAATCTCCACCTAAGACTATAACATGCTGAGAAAATTTATGTGAAATGTATTCCAAATTTTCTCTCAGTTGTTCTGCCACTAATGCTGCTGAGTCGGGAGGTCGGTAACAGGAGCCAATTATTAACCTAGCTCGATTGTTGAGTGTAGCCTCCACCCATAATAATTCACAGGAACTATCCACTTCTACTTCACTACAGGATAAACTACTACTAACAGCGACGAACACTCCACCACCGGTTGCATGCAATCTATCCTTTCTAAACACCTTTGTAAAAATTTCGGCAGAATTTATCTCTGGCTTAAGCCAGCTTTCTGTACCTATAACGATTTCAGCTTCGGTGCTTTCTATCAGCGCTTGAAGTTCTGGTACTTTACCAACGCAGCTTCGACAGTTGACAATTACAATTCCGATTGCTGCTTGGTCCCCACATGTCCTGACTTTGCCCCGCACCCGTTGAGGCTGTTGCCCTTTCTGTACTTGCCCAAGGCCATCTAACCTAAAAAACCGCCCAGCCCACGCCACACAACCCCTGCTACCCGTGTAGCCGCTTGTTGCGTGTAGTGGACTCCTGACCTATTCAGCGGATCCCGAAACCCCACCACCCTATGGCGCAAGTCGAGGAATCTGCAGCCCACACGGTCGCAGAACCGTCTCAGCCTCTGATTCAGACCCTCCACTCGGCTCTGTACCAAAGGTCCGCAGTCAGTCCTGTCGACGATGCTGCAGATGGTGAGCTCTGCTTTCATCCCGCTAACGAGACTGGCAGTCTTCACCAAATCAGATAGCCGCCGGAAGCCAGAGAGGATTTCCTCCGATCCATAGCGACACACATCATTGGTGCCGACATGAGCGACCACCTGCAGATGGGTGCACCCTGTACCCTTCATGGCATCCGGAAGGACCCTTTCCACATCTGGAATGACTCTCCCCAGTATGCACACGGAGTGCACATTGGTTTTCTTCCTCTCTCTTGCTGCCATTTCCCTAAGGGGCCCCATTACGCGCCTGACGTTGGAGCTCCCAACTACCAGTAAGCCCACCCTCTGCGACCGCCCGGATCTTGCAGACTGAGGGGCAACCTCTGGAACAGGACAAGCAGCCATGTCAGGCCAAAGATCAGTATCAGCCTGAGACAGAGTCTGAAACCGGTTCGTCAGACAAACTGGAGAGGCCTTCCGTTCAGCCCTCCGGAATGTCTTTCGCCCCTGCCACATCTTGAGACGACCTCCCACTCTACCACAGGTGAGGGATCAGCCTCAATGCGGGCAGTATCCCGGGCAACCACAGTGGTAGTCCGATCGGGGGATGCGTGGGACGAGCTGGCCGTCCTCGACAAACCCCCATCCGGACCCCCACAGTGATGCCCATCGGCAACAGCCTCAAGCTGTGTGACCGAAGCCAACACTGCCTGAAGCTGGGAGCGAAGGGATGCCAACTCAGCCTGCATCCGAATACAGCAGTTGCAGTCCCTATCCATGCTAAAAACTGTTTTGCAAAGAACGTCTGAACTAATCTACAGAGAGCGCAAACAAATCTACAAAATTTAAACGGTTATTAAAATACAAGATTGCCTAGTAAATGCAGTAATGCTGCTACTTGCGCACTGCTGACACTGCTCGGCGGCGGAAGGAGACTACGCGAATTTACACTACTCAGGTACTAAAACGCGATGCTAAAACTCTCAAATTACGAATTAAACAATGCAAGTACCAAAAACACGCAAAGAAATTAAGAATTAAACTATGTAACAAATGAGTGAGCTAGGAGTATACGACTTGCTGCTGCAGCTGCTTATCCAACGGCGGCAGGGAGCACACTGACTGTGACCAACCGACACTGGCCATTCAAAACAAAAACAGAAGACAAACGACTACGCGAATTTACACTATTCAGGTACTAAAACGCAATGCTACAACTCTCAAATACTATAATACGCCCGAAATTTACGAATTAAACAATGCAAGTACCAAAAACACGCAAAGAAATTAAGAATTAAACTATGTAACAAATGAGTGAGCTAGGAGTATACGACTTGCTGCTGCAGCTGCTTATCCAACGGCGGCAGGGAGCACACTCCACAGTCATGGACTGTGCGGCTCGTCCCGGCGGAGGTTCGAGTCCTCCCTCGCACATGGGTGTGTGTGTTTGTCCTTAGGATAATTTAGGTTACGTAGTGTGTAAGCTTAGGGGCTGATGACCTTAGCAGTTAAGTCCCATAAAATTTCACACACATTTTAACATTTTTGCAACCTTACCGACTTCACTGCCAAACCTGAAATATATGTTTTTGTTTAGCATTGGCCACCTGTCATCATAACAACTGACGACGAGAATCATAACACTACGCTCCTCCCTCCACTCCTATGACGCCAACCACCACCCTCCACCCGTCCCACTCCTGTAAATTGGCGGTAAAGACCTTAGTCTGATCTGCAACAGAGGAGGGGTGTAAGTTATTTACTTTGGTGGGAAATGTGTTCTTGGAGTGTTACTCTACTGGTGGATTGTCCTCCACAGTCCTCCATCCCCCCTCCCCCCCCAACCATCCTTTGCCATCACTTTTTCTGATCATGCGTGTGTATGTTTGCCTTTAAGTTTTAAGATGAACTGCCCTCGTCACCAATACTACCACCAGAGGATGCACAAAACTGTCTTACAACCACCCTCACTTTCCACCACCCACTACCCACCATTCCACATCCCAGAAATTGGCAGTAAACATTAAGTGCATGTTGAGCTGTTGGTGTGTAATGAGATCTGTTGTGATCTAGTTCATGATACAATCACCAGATAGCGCTCACAAAAGCTCGGTCTCAGTGGAAGTAGTAGTGTGTGTGATTGTCCAATAGATGGGACGTTGGTGCTGAATAAAAATGAGTTTAATAACTATTTTACCCGTAAGTATGCAGCCGATGACTGTGTCCTTGCTTCCTACATCAGGTTTCGAAAGCACCGATAATGAAGGAGCATAAGAAGAAGAATACTTTTCAGCAAACAATGGTGATGTAGTGGGATAGGTTGGAGTTGCATTTCACAACTCATGCAGATACATGTTAATGCAGGAACTGTCTAGCAGTGTGTTCATTTGATGAGATGCTGGTGCTGAACAGGGAGGTGTTTAATAACTGTATTAAACTGTATTACCAGTAAGCATGCATCTGAGGACTGTGTCCATAGCTTCCTGTAATTACAGCCACAGCAAAGAGGTCATCCCCAGTTTGAAGAGAATCAAGATATACCTGTGGAATTAAACAGGACACATATGTTTTGAAATTTGCTGTCTCAAATTAAGTCATATAGCAATTACTAATTACTAATTATCACATATTATTATTCATAAGCTTTAAAAATAAATAATGTATGCTGATGTTGAATTAAGTTGATAATTGTACTTTAGAATCATGAAAGAGGGTTGTATTTATGGAAGAAGCCTGGATGTACTAGAAGGTATCAGATAGATTATATAATGGTAAGACAGAGATTTAGGAACCACGTTTTATATTGTAAGACATTTCAAGGGGCAGATGTGGACTCTGACCACAATCTATTGGTTATGAAATGTAGATTAAAACTGAAGAAACTACAAAACGGTGGAAATTTGATGAGATGGGACCTGGATAAACTGACTAAACCGGAGGTTGTACAGAAGTTCAGGGAGAGCACATGGGAACAATTGACAGGAATGGGGGAAAGGAATATAGTAGAAGAAGAATGGGTAGCTTTGAGGGATGAAGTTGTGAAGGCAGCAGAGGATCAAGTAGATAAAAAGACGAGGGCTAGTAGAAATCCTTGGGTAACAGAAGAAATATTGAATTTAATTGATGAAAGGAGAAAATATAAAAATGCAGTAAATGAAGCAGGCAAAAAGGAATACAAACGTCTCAAAAATGAGATCGACAGGTAATGCAAAATGGCTAAGCAGGCATGGCTAGAGGACAGATGTAAGGATGTAGAGGCTTATCTCATTGGGGGTAAGACAGATCCTGCCTACAGGAAAATTAGAGACCTTTGGAGAAAAGACAACCACTTGTATGAATATCAAGAGCTCGGATGGAAATGCAGTTCTAAGCAAAGAAGGGAAAGCAGGAAGGTGGAAGGAGTGTATAGAGGGTCTGTACAAGGGCGATGTACTTCAGAACAATATTATGGAAATGGAAGAGGATATAGATGAAAATGAAATAGGAGATATGATACTGCGTGAAGAGTTTGACAGAACACTGAAAGACCCGAGTTGAAACAAGGCCCCGGGAGTAGACAAAATTCCATTAGAACTACTGGCAGCCTTGGGAGATCAATTCCTGACAAAACTCTACCACATAGTGAGCGAGATGTATGAGACAGGCAAAATACCCGCAGACTTCAAGAAGAATATAATAATTCCAATTCCAAAGAAAGCAGGTGTTGACAGATGTGAAAATTGCCGAACTATCAGTGTGATAAGTCAATGGTTCAAATGCCTCTGAGCACTATGGTACTTAACTTCTGAGGTCATCAGTCCCCTAGAACTTAGAACTACTTAAACCTAACTAACCTAAAGACATCACACGCATCCATGCCCGAGGCAGGACTCGAACCTGCGACCGTAGCGGTCGTGCGGTTCCAGACTGTAGCGCCTTTAACCGCTCGGCCACTCCGGCCGGCGATAAGTCACGGCTGCAAAATACTAACGAGAAGTCTCTACAGACGAATGGAAAAACTGGTAAAAGCTGACCTCGGGGAAGATCAGTTTGGATTCCGAAGAAATATTGGAATACGAGAGGCAATACTAACCCTACTAATCTCAGAAGATAGATTAAGGAAGGCTAACCTACTTTTCTAGCATTTGTAGACTTAGAGAAAGCTTTTGACAATGTTGACTGGAATACTCTCTTTCAAATTCTGAAGGTGGCAGGAGTAAAATACAGGTAGCGAAGGGCTATTTACAATTTGTACAGAAACCAGATGGTAGTTATAAGAGTCGAGGGGCATGAAAGGGAGGCAGTGATTGGGAAGGGAGTGAGACAGGGTTGTAGCCTATCCCCGATGTTATTCAATATGTATATTGAGCAAGAAGTAAAGGAAACGAAAGAAAAATTCGGCGTAGGTATTAAAATTCATGGAGAAGAAATAAAAACTTTGAGGTTCGCCGATGACATTGTGATTCTGTCAGAGATAGGAAAGGACTTGGAAGAGCAGTTGAACGGAATGGACAGTGTCTTGAAAGGAATATATAAGATGTACATCAACAAAAGCAAAACGATGATAATGGAATGTAGTCGAGTTAAGTCGGGTGATGCTGAGGGAGTTAGATTAGGAAATGGGATACTTACAGTAGTATAGGAGTTTTACTCTTTGGGGATCAAAATAACTGATGATGGTCGAAGTAGAGAGGATATAAAATGTAGACTGGCAATGGCAAGAAAAGCGTTTCTGAAGAAGAGAAATTTGTTAACATCGAGTATAGATTTAAGTGTCAAGAAGTCGTTGCTGAAAGTATTTGTATGGAGTGTAGCCATGTATGGAAGTGAAACATGGACGATAAATACTGTGTACAAGAAGAGAATAGAAGCTTTCGAAATGTGGTTCAAAATGGTTCAAATGGCTCTGAGCACAATGGGACTCAACTGCTGTGGTCATAAGTCCCCTAGAACTTAGATCTACTTAAACCTAACTAACCTAAGGACAACACACAACACCCAGCCATCACGAGGCAGAGAAAATCCCTGACCCCGCTGGGAATCGAACCCGGGAACCCGGGCGTGGGAAGCGAGAACGCTACCGCACGACCACGAGATGCGGGCTTCGAAATGTGGTGCTACAGAAGAATGCTGAAGATTAGATGGGTAGATCATGTAACTAATGAGGTGGTCTTGAATAGATTTGGGGCGAAGAGGAGTTTGAGGTACAGCTTGATTAGAGGAAGGGATCGGTTGGTAGTGCATGTTCTTAGGTAACAAGGGATCACCAATTTAGTATAGTAGGGCATGGTGGAGGGTAAAAATCGTAGAGAGGGACCAAGAGGTGAATACACTAAGCAGATTCAGAGGGATGTAGGTTGCAGTAGGTACTGGGAGATGATGAAGCTTGCACAGGATAGAGTAGCACGGAGAGCTGCATCAAACCAGTCTTAGGACTGAAGACCACAACAACAACATTGTATTCTATCCTTTTAGATAAGACTAAATTGATTAGCCCGAAAAAGTACAGTACCGCCCGACATTGAAAATAGGGACAACATTCTTCGTTATTCTTGTCAGAACAACATATTTTTTGTAATAATAGCTCAATTTCACTTAACACACCAAAGCCAGATACCAGTGTAAGAACGAAGGACAGTTTATTTATTTAATGGATCACATGTGCACTCCCACAAAATAAATCCCTACATCCAATTTCGTGAGATCTGAGAAATGAATGAATGTATGGTCGTCTGCTAGCCACAGACAGTGAATGTGCAATATTTGATCATCTTTGAGACGGGCCTTTTGTCACCTTTGTTGGAACCAAAGACATGAAATTTACCTGAGCTTTGAGCGCCTGAAATGTGGCTGACCAATATGGTAGCATGGTGCTCCCCCACCTCGGCATAGGTGCGAGATGACCTGAAGAACGGCCATGTTTCAGCACTCGGGCGCTGGATCTTGTGTTGGTAAGACCTGTCTTGAGTGTGCCCCGTAAGAACAAAAGAGTAGTTCGGAATATTTATTTCTCTATTTCAGGAACTTTTGGGGGGATAATAAAATGTCAGGCAGGTAATATTAAGGGGATCGTAGTAATCTTCGGAAGTGACCAACGGTCACAATGAAACCACATGTAGCAATAAGTTGAAATACTTGCGAGTGCTAGTACTAAGTTGAAATACTTCCGAGTGCTAAAGTTAAGCTGAATTACTGGCGTGTGTACTGTGAGTTGGAAATACTTAAGAAATGGCGTGAGCAGAACTTGAAATCAGAGACGAGCACTTCCACGTGGTGAGTACTGTGAGAGTCTCAATCTGTGTATGAGACAAATGATAAAGAGAAGTACTCGTCCAAGGTATCAGCTGAGGACTCGCATGTGTGATGAATATGATCTTAATATCACTTTGCGTGTTATGTTTCCGTGTGACGCTAGATTCAAACTCTAATACTCTGAGAGAGAAGCAAGGTGAGTCAGCCGTCTATCCAGCAACGCCACTTGGCTTGCATTGCACAGGAAGACGTGCATATATCCTCCAGAGTTCGTAGCAGGAAAGAAAAGTTACGAAGTGGGGCAGTGTCGTGTGAAACTGGGATGAATATTAATTGAAGTGGGAAAGCTAAAAGTGAAGTGATTCTAACGTTGTGACTATTCTTTGTGATTGTATTCTATGTTGCCAGTGTGATGTATTTCACGTAATTTAATTATGTGTGGTTTGTATGAGAGAGTAGCAAGATAGGTTCAGATGCAGTGGGTTATGCATGTTCCTTTTTGTACGGTTCGGTCTGGAGGAAATTTTCGTGATGATGAGTGTGAGAGTCGAAGTGTGAGATATAGCAAAAGATCCACCATCCTATCCAGAAAGTGCACTGTAGCGTTAGATAATTACGAGACCATAAGATAGAGAATCACCAATGTAACGCCATGCCCACTGGGCGGAGTTTCTCATGTGTAACTGTATAAAATGTGATGGTGTGTTTAGGTTATCTTTGAATCATAATAGAATTTATCGGAATGAAAAAGATTGTGAAAAGAAAACGATTGGTGGCCTTGTTCTTCGAATAGTGTGTAGTCATGATATCAAGAATTTATAATGCGTGCGCCATTCATATTCAGTGCGATGGCCACGTGTTGATCAAAGCCGTTGGGTAAGAAAGAAAATGTGGTATTGCCAGTGTGTAGTGAATAATCAGAGTTGTGTAAATTACTAATAGTCAGATGAGCGTTATCCGTTTCCGTTTCGTGATTTTCAAACAGGAGAATAATTTGTAGCCTAATTGTGAGTACTAGAGCTCATAATCAGTCATTGATAATACTCGATAAATATGAATAAATCCACTCGCTTGGCAGACCACTGATCTTGCAGGCCTGACTGCTTGATGCCACAGTATGAGCAAGGCATGTGTGTGCCTCTCAAGCCATGTTGTCCATTCATCATTAAGTTCCTATTATACAACTGGAGGTGGTAGACAAGTCGCAAAGAGAAAGAAGGAACTGAATATGTCATTACAGGGGCGTTGTTTATTATTTGCTGTTACCTTTTTTTACTTTCGATTATTTTAAGTTGTAATTCATCTGTAGAATTATACGTTTGGTATGGATGTCATCAATACTTTGCACAGTGTTTCGTATATTTAGTCCTAAAATATTATTCAGAAACACCAGTCGTCAGGCTGACTACTGATTTATCACTTTATTCAAGGCGTGCCATGTTTTTTAAAGTGCTTCCTTTCCTGATCAGCTGTGCTGAGGAGGACATTAGTGTCTAAAGTTCTGTCAACAAAGAGGTCATTAGAGATGGAGCAGAAGCTTGGACCAGGGAAGGACGGAGAAGGAAATCGGCGATGCAATTTCGGTGGAACCAAACGTTTGCCTTGAGCGATTTAGAGAAAACCTAATTCTGGATGGCTAGACACGGGTTTGAACCGTTGTTCTGCTGAATGCAAGCCCAGTGTCCTGTGCTGAAGAAGACAGCATTTGAAATGAACTTGTTATGGCGTAAAGTCAAGCGCCGGAATGACAGTCGGAAACGACAAAGCAGGGAAAGCTGTGAGATGCGATTAGGCAATCGTACGCTGACCGACGTCCTTTCCAGGAGGACAACGCGACAGCAGCGGCCTCTATGTGAAGAGGACATAAGCGCCACGATCGACTGGTAACAGCCCACTTCGTTAGCGACTTGGATAGCAGCGTCAACGTTACGCACTTCAATATCAACTTCACGTTAAGGACTTGGATAGCAGAATCAACGTTGGGCACTTCAATAGCAGTTCAGGAATGACTTGTCAGTTAGAGATCAGCAGGCACTGCAAAAACTGATTATTTCGTATGCCGCCCTTTGCTTGCGACACATCTGTGTGATTGCCAAAGTTAAGTACCTCTAATTGTCTTTTTGTAATAAAACTCATTAATACGACTTGTTTGATAGTTTGTCTAGCGAACCGAGTTGGCGGGATTCCTAGACACAACAGGAATGTTGCATAAGATGCGACAGTCCGGCTTCACGTCAACATCTAACAAGCTTCAGAATTTTTCTACTGCAGTGCTTTCATCTCCATTCATTTGTAGCTGTGACCGTTCAATTACGTCACGTCATCGAGCCGTATTGAACGCCCACCGAACTGCTCTGGTGCGTCCTGTGTCCGCCGCTCTGTCGAGCGATCAACGAGGAAACATCGTCCACCATGACACCAGCGGCCTTAGGGTTGCGTATGCTGTGTGGGTTGTTACATTTCAATTCTGACAGCAGGAAACCTTGCATTTTCGTGGGGGGTCCGTTTTCTGTTATGTAAAGTAGAAGTTAAGTAAATATCTACCTCAAAATCCCAGCTTTCATAAACAATTGCTACCGAGTTTTTTAAAGGTTCAGAGTTACTGTAATTTAATAAAACTACGTAATTGTGAGACTCGCAGCTCAAAAACTATTCACAGTAAAATTCTCAAATAAATTTAAAAAGTCAGGTAATATGGAATTCAAATTTATTCCTGAAATTCATCTTAACTGTAATAGTTATAAATGTAGTACCGAAAACACCTATGACCGAACCTGAATTTCAGAACTAAATGTCAATATTTAGAACTGTAGTTCGTCATCAAATGTAAATATACAAGGTGATCTGTGAGGTGTAGTTTTTCAATGAGATCGACAGGAAGTGCAAAATGGCTAAGCAGGGATGGCTAGAGGACAAATGTAAGGATGTAGAGGCCTATCTCAGTAGGGGTAAGATAGATACTGCCTACAGGAAAATTAAAGAGACCATTGGAGATAAGAGGACGACTTGTATGAATATCAAGAGCTCAGATGGAAACCCAGTTCTAAGCAAAGAAGGGAAAGCAGAAAGGTGGAAGGAGTATATAGAGGGTCGATACAAGGGTGATGTACTTGAGGACAATATTATGGAAATGGAAGAGGATGTAGATGAAGATGAAATGGGAGATATGATACTGCGTGAAGAGTTTGACAGAGCACTGAAAGACCTGAGTCGAAACAAGGCCCCCGGAGTAGACAACATTCCATTGGAACTACTGACGGCCTTGGGAGAGCCAGTCCTGACAAAACTCTACCATCTGGTGAGCAAGATGTATGAAACAGGCGAAATACCCTCAGACTTCAAGAAGAATTTAATAATTCCAATCCCAAAGAAAGCAGGTGTTGACAGATGTAAAAATTACCGAACTATCAGTTTAATAAGTCACAGCTGCAAAATACTAACACGAATTCAAAAATAAATCATTAGAAAAACTGGCTTAACAGAGTAATACAAAGTCCATTTTAGTAGCACTTATCTTACCTCATCATTTATTTCCAAGAAAATCCTATCTAAATCTGTTGTCCCAAAAGCCTACTTTTTTTGTTCATATCCTCTTTCAAACTACTTTTTTGGCCAAACCATTTTCTTATATCTTCTCAATGCATTTCTTCCAATTCATCACAACTTAAGCTAACTTAAATCTACTGAGCTGAGATGCTAAACTAAGGGACGAGGCAATGCAGCAGCACAAAACAATTAACAAAAACAGGAATGATAAAAAATGCAAATTGGCAAAGCTAGCAGCATTAAGTCTAAATTAGCAGAGCAATTGCAAAATAAATCATTAGAAAAACTGGCTTAACAGAGTAATACAAAGTCCATTTTAGTAGCACTTATCTTACCTCATCATTTAATTCCAAGAAAATCCTATCTAAACCTGTTGTCCCTAAAGCCTACTTTTTTGTTCATATCCTCTTTCAAAATACTTTTTTGGCCAAACCATTTTCTTATATCTTCTCAATGCATTTCTTCCAATTCATCACAACTTAAGCTAACTTAAATCTACTGAGCTGAGATGCTAAACTAAGGGACGAGGCAATGCAGCAGCACAAAACAATTAACACAAACAGGAATGATAAAAAATGCAAATTGGAAAGCTAGCAGCATTAAGTCTAAATTAGCAGAGCAATTGCAATATTACAACTAATATAAGGCAATGTGCAGCAAACAATAAAAATAAATCATTAGAAAAACTGACTTAGCAGAGTAATACAAAATCAATTTTAGTAGCACTATGCCTGGCAAGCAGCAGCAGCAAATGCAATAAGTTATACTTAAACATGACAAAGCTCAAGCAGAAAAATATTACACTAATGACAACAATGCAGATAAGGGAAATGTCTATTCACATATTAATATCTATGTAATTAAAGTGGTGCACCACAACAAGTTAATCTAACAAAAAAATTGCCAAGTAGTTGAGAAGAAAATTATGTATGCAGTTACTGTTATTAATCCCTTCTTCTTGTTCTTTCCTTTCCAAGTGCTCCTTTCTCGAATGTGGATCATAAAGTAATTATTTAATAGATCTGTTGACAGAAAGTGTTCACATTAGCAAATGCATGTAAGTTTATTTTATAAAACCAATGCTGCAATACAGCTGGAAAACAGATACCAAATGAAATAAGCAAATACGCAAACCAAAGCATAAAAACATCAATCAACAGCTATGTGGCATTTCATAAGTCAGTAGAAATTCTCTCAATTCTGATAGAAAGACACTTGTTATAATCAGGTGTGCAGATGTACGAATATTTCCCATCAATTCATAAGAATTTCAGTAAGTAGCACAAAGTACGAGTAATCATGTTTCCAAGTAATGAGCGTGTCGTATTTGCGATGCTTTCTACTAAGAAATGTCAATAGGGAGGATAACGGCCTCTTTTTTTCTCCACCTGTGCCTCTGAAAGGCACACACTAACGGCTTTTTTCCAGGCAACTGTCGCACAGTTGGGTGCCCACGACTCATTATGTAAAGGTGGTCACTTAACTTTCTTACTGAAATATTTATGACACCAGTTTGCATTACAGTGACAGTCTCATATAAAAAATTTCACAGATCGAGAATTTGCGTTGCAAATGTGTAGAAACAACATCCTATGAATATAACAGTGTTCAAAAAGTTTTCGTCGGCATTGTGATACATTCGTGCATTTACACACATTTCATAACTCTTAAAGTACGATTCTTGGTTTCCAACATCGTTTTCCACAAATCAGAGTCCCTAACCACTACTCATTATTCATATATGTATTCGTCGACACTTCTTCAATATTTCATCAAAATAAATACGTAGCGTAATCAAATTCCTCATTTATGGTAGCATCATCTTATTGATCATAAACATACCTCAACAGCATAATACACATCATCGTCATAAAAATAACATCATAACACCTCAGTCAAATCTCAAAAACGTCATAGCTTTCTGCAATAATGTCAAAACCTAAAAAAAATTCTCTGCTTATTTCAATAGTGTCATCTACCTCAAACGTACATTAAAATCATGCTCCCTTACCAAATACATCATTCAAAGCTCTCATAGTATCACAATGGTTCCGAAAAAATATGAACAGTTCACAAAGTACAGACAAAATACAATTTCATAAGTGTGAAGTTACCCAACTTGTAATTGCGTAAACATGTGTCACTGATGTAGTAAAAAAATGTTTATCTCTCAGTTAAATGATCAGATAGCTGTGTCATTTGTGTGTTAGAGATATATGGTACAGATGTGTAAAGTTGTATAAGCAAATTCCATATTAGGTAGGGCTCCTTGTGCTTGACAAACACGTGGTACACAAACTAAGCGTGTACCCCCCTGAGGATTAATGAATAATACCCTCAAGTGTCACAGATTACAGCAATGGAATGAAATGTATCACGGAAAACCTTTGTATCATTGTACTTCAAATATCTTTAAAAATAAATGTTTTTAGTACAAAATTAATCACTCAGATACGTGTCCTGCAGCGCTAAACTGTGCTCTTGTTGTAAGAGAATCTCTGTGGATGTGTTGTAGTTATTGTCCTCTGAAAGCTAAGTTCTGCAGAAGCCAATGTACTTACTTATTGATAAACAAAAGTGAAATGCTTTGCATATAGATATCTTAGTTATTACGCTTATTGCCATGATGAAGAAAGTACTGTGCTGTAACGTATTGTTGTGCTACAGAAAAGGCAGTCTCATTGTAGTTATACCACAAAAGTTACTACTAAAACATGTTTTACTTTCCAGAATAATACAGAAAAACTGTGCAGATATAAAACAGAAACACTGCAAAAGCAACTTTGTAAATTGTCACTCATTAGTAACGTCATGATAAAATCGTGTAGCTGTCACATAAACTATCCACTGTCTCATCAGGTATCTCACAGAAAGTACTTTAAAACCAAAATATAGCATTAAAATCTCATTAGCAGTACCAGTACCAGTACAAGTATGTAAGCATTATAGTCATTATGTAATCGTGCAACTAACAAGCAACAATGTACACACACAATAACACTGTGACGTCTGTTCACTATAACAATGCATTTGTAATTTGTTTAAATAAGTTCTCTTGGTTCTTGATTGGATATTTAACTTCAAACATTGTTGCATGGTAACAGTTTCTAAGTCTGACAATGCATACTACAAATGTGAAGTGAAAAGTTTTATGGCAAAGACAAAGTTAAAAAGCAGATTATCTTTCAATAAACGGTTTTACATGTGAAATGTGGTGTAAACCTTTACTCTTCCTAGTACGCAGAGTTTCAGCTTCAGTGGAATTATCATGTGGTATATGGTACATCGGTAAAGAATGCTAAAATTTTTCTCAAGGTTAGCGTCTATGTAATTTTTCCCTGAGCCAGCCGGCGCACGTGTCTGCCTGCGGTGCGAGTCATTGTCTGTCTCTTTGTTGGCGTGCGTCGTTATTGGGATTAGGAGACCTAACTTCTACAAATTCACCTTGTCGAGAGTGCCCTGCTCTGTTTGAATCCCGCCAGTTCTGATGGAATTTAGGTCTGTCGTTTTGTCGGTAGTTTACATTGTTTCTTGTTTGTCGGTCATGTGGTGGAGAATTTCGCCCGGAAACGTCACTGTGCGCTGAATTGTTGCGTCTGAAGTTATTCTGACTCCCTTGATAATAATTATTTTTGTTCCCATATTGTCTATTGGATGGTAATCTCTGTCATATTCATTACTACGGAAATGCGATCTTTCTCTGTTACTATTATTACTCTGCCAGTGGTTGTCATATGGGTGGTGTCTGTTTTGGTCACGATGTGTGTTGTAAGAATAGACTTGTCGTGTCCAGTTATTGTTTCTGTCGTCACGGAATTGTGATGGATGTGACCTGTAGTGATTGTTTTCCTGTTTTCGCATCCCGCGACTGTCTGTGTCAATTTCTAATTCTTGTAAGAGTCCCTGAAAAGCTTCAATGTCGTCTTTGCAACGTCCTGCCAAAATAATATTTCTTAAATGTTCAGGCAATTTCATTAAGCAAATGCGGATGAGTTCTGAAGTGCTGTATGGGTTTGAAAGATATTGATTCTTATGCAACATGTCTTCAAAATATTTGACAAGACTGGAAAATTCAGATTGTTCAAAGTGTTTCATCATCATGATGCTATGTTTTACTCGGTCTTGTGTAGCTTGAGACCAATATGCTGAGAGGAAGGCATGATAAAATTCTCCTTCACTGTCACTGTCACTGTCGGCTACTTTATCCGATAGTGAAATTATTTCTTCTGTGTGTTTTTCTGAACCAAGTTTCAGAGTGTCCATTTGTGTTGAAATCGTATCTACTGTGTCCTTTAAGTTTTCCTGAGTTTTTCCAAGTTGTGTAACCGAATCGGTAGATGCAACTGAGTCAATTTTAGCTTGCAAGGTGTCGTGGTTTTCATGAACAATAGTTTGCTGTTCTTTTATGGCTGCTTCGTGATTCTGTAATGCATTTTCATGCCGAGAAAAAATAGGTTGGAAATGCTCACAAATTTGTGTTTTTACGTCATCACAGACTTTTTGACATTTCGATTCAATGTTATGTAACTCAGTAGTTAAATATTCACGTGTTTGTTCAAGTGTGGTGTCTAACTTCGGAAGATTTTTTTCCATTGTGTCTAACTGTTGCTGTGTTTGTCTCTGGTGTTGTTCCATTGTGTCTAACTTTTGAAGAATTTGTTCCATTGTGTCTAGCTTTTGAAGAATTTGTTCCATTGTGTCTAACTTTTGAAGCTTTTGCTGTGTTTGTCCCATTTGTTGTATTAATTGTAATAACAATGTACTGGTATCTGAAACATGTTCCTCAGTGCTTTTCGGCAGTGAATTTGCACCGGCAACATTCACATTTTGACAAGCAGAAAATGTGTCTTGACTTATTTGAGAAAACGGTGAGGACCCAAAACCTGAATCTACAGTATTTTGGAGATTGTGTCCTGTCATTTCGGATTCCTGAGGCGAGCTATTGCCGACCGATCGATCGATAATGCTTCCCTGTTCACTAATTGTTTCACTGTCTATGCCATTATTTGCCGCCCGCTCCATTTCCTTATGCACAATTACCAGATCACTAGTTTGAACATTAGTTAATTCATTACACGGTGGCGCTAACACACTGCTTTCGTCTTCACTGTCATTTCTCAGTTTACTTTGGAGCCTAGTATTACGTTTTTCACACGCCATTATTGTCACAATATTTCACACGACAACACAGAAAAGCACAATTTGAAGAGCAAAATAAGAAAACACATTAACATAGCACTGAAAATAATATCTAGTTAATTGCAAGCGCAGCTGCGAAATACTTGGTGCAAATCTACATGCATGCCACAACATCAATGAAAGACTGCAACTACAAAGGAGATTCTCTCTACAATTACGCGCTAGCAATAAACAATAGCTAGACTAATTACACAAACTACAAAAAAAAATCAGAAGATTCCAGTGAGGTATCCTGGCAGGCGCGCCATATGAAACGTCCCCTTAGAAACATTATACATGACTGTCCTTAAACTGACACACAATATTTTTTTTAGCGCAACGCAATCTGGGTTCAAAAATCCGTACAAAAGAATGGCCCTGACTAACATTAACCTATACGTTTCACAAATCACTTACCTCACAAAAATCTTCGTAACTCGAACTACTGCAATACAGCGAGCGCCACTACTGCCAGCTAAATAAAAGATTCAAACTACGGAAGGCACTAATTACTGATAGGTATAGTTAGCAAATGAAAGATTTTAATAGAGAACAAACAATGTATTTAACTTAATACTCATAATATATATAGCAGTTCATGACATCCAGTCTTACAGATTTCAAAACTCCGCTATTTCTCTCCCCACATCCACCACTTCTGGCGGCTCACCTCCAACTGCGCCAGGCTACGCACTGTTAACATCCAGCTGCCCAACACTACAATGGCAGACAACAATGCAAACTAGTCACAGACTGCACACAGCACAGCCAGTGATTCTCATACAGAGCGCTACGTGGCGTTGCCAATAAGAGAACATAAACAGCCTACTTACAGTACTATGCTGCAGAAATTTCGCTGGGAAGATCGCTTACAGATCCTGCATACAGTCGCAATCTTCCACGTGCGACGTCCATATTTTTAGAGCGGAAAGACAGTCGTTGCCGTCAATTTGTTTCGGACGAGGAGGCGCACGCTTGAGTATCGTAATGGTTCTGTAGGCACCGCAAACATTTTTCCATGAAGGTATTACCGTCTTGTCGCATACTTGTATAAACGTAATAACAATTATGGTGATTATTTTTGAAATAATAATAATAATTTCCTTACTTTTTCCCAACTGTCTCGCTTTCGTTTAAATGCGCCTTAATGTGTTTCTCTTTTTGTTTTCATCCCCCACAGAATTCTTTCTTTCGGACGGCTGTTTTCTACTAAAATGTTGAATTACGTCAGTCAGTAAGTTTCATATCGGCAAACAAAACTAAAACTTACAGATTTAATCTTGGTATCTTGTCTGGAAAGGGACATTTGCGTCAGTCAGTGGGGCTTGCTTGCAGTTGATTACGTCTCAGATTATAAATCTATAAATAAACAAGAAACGTCATGTTCCTTCAGGGATTAGATATAAATATCGCATGACTTTTAGCTCGGGTAAACGGCCCTGAAGCGTTAAAAATATAGCTGGATGCAGATTACGTTTCGAGTGCGACTTTGTAATCTCCACATTAATCCGTGGAAGATGATCTGGTAGCTTGCAGATACGACAATAGGGACAAGAGTTGACCATGCACGTTCCAGCCCGCTGTAAGCTATGTACAGTGTTTTGGAGGGTGAATGGTCAGTAACAAAGATGTAACAAAAGTCAAGTCATAATTTTAATACGCGAACAAGAAAATTGAAGTACAGATTTTGTATGTTAATCGTACAACGAGGACAATGATCCTTATGTGATTCGAAAGATACTTTGCCATAGATGTGCGCTAAGAAAAAATTATCTCTGTATTTAGCCATTAAGAGTCGTAAAAGGAAATAGAAGTTTTCACATTTGTAACACTAATCTTTCATTCTCTATCACGCATTAAAATCTCCAATGCCTGAAAATTGAAAACTGTAGAGCTGCCAACCTCTGCCTAGCGCACAGATCAAGTGCTACAGTAGAATTGACAAATGAAAGTGACAACATTTCGTGAGATCGTATTTTAGGGGCTTTCGTGCTTACATGGATTTGCAGTACAACATGCATATCTGGCATGTAAAATGCGGCAACTGCTAAGTCAATGATGATGTCTGTAAATAGCGTTGTATATTGGCGTCGTTATTTCGCTTAGTTTTGTGTAAAAGTAATTACGTTATAGTTTGCTGCCACTATCTGAAACTTTAAAGTAAGTTCCGAATTTGTAATTTCTTCACTTTGAATATGTAAGACTTCCGATATCCCTTAGTATGCGGAAACCATATTTGTTTTAGTGTATGCCTAGAAGGAGAATGCTAACGGGTCAGAGTGAAAGACGCAGGGCTAGGCAGACACAGTTTTTGCGTCGAGAAAGTAATAGCAATGTGAACATTCATAATGATAACGCATCTGTTTATCGAAAACTGAAGTACTGATTCTTAAAATTAATTATACAATGTGACAAATCAAACTTGCATAACGGGTAAGGAACTTCGCCGTAGATGTGAACAAAAGGAAACCATCATGTGTGTCCATAACCATTAGGATAGGTAAATAGAAGCACACACATGTAAAAACTTTTCCTTTGTCTCTGACACTGCTACCAACTTCCAGGACCGAAGCTGCTATATCGTTGAAGTTGTCAACAGTGGAAAACGAAACGTAGTAACGAAGTCGTCGGGGACAGCAAACGTTCTTTATTAACGTCGTTTTTTCACTTACTTTGGTCAAAGAGAAAACGGAACTAACTCTGTGTTCATTTTCCGCCGTCACCACCAAATGTAGTGTGTTCCTAATTTTCAGTATCTGCATTTTGAGTAGCTACGACGTCCTGTATTCTAACGAAACTGTACTTGTTTTAGGCTATGCCTCGAAAAAGAACATTAACGGGTCGGGCTGAAAGACGAAGAGCTAGAGACACACAATTTTTGTCAGATGTCAGTAACGATAATTCTATTGTCGTTCTAAAAGATACAATTAAATGTGCATGGAACATAATTACAAATAATTTTGAGAACTGTAATTGCGCTTTGATGAATTTACAACGCAGGTATTGTAATGCAAATCATTTCGCGTCTGAGATGACCTTATACGATACAATGGCACTCACATAGTGTTGTCATAAGGGTAAAATTAATTTGTCAACGTAGTGTATCAAAGACTCCCTTTAAATGCTTGAATAATTAAAGAGAAATTAAAGAACTGTTTCATAGACACACGTAGCTACAACGCAGCATTTGCCAGGGATCAGTTCTGCGGCTAAAATTTCACTTTAAGATACATGACATTATCCATCGCATATGAGATTCATTGACGCAATTGGTCGAATTTTGACCACAGGCGATACTAGTTCTATTAATATGCTTAGGTCTGCTGATCAGATAGCATAAAATCCCACACAGCAGGTGAAGAATGACTTTATTGGTTGCTGCAAAGTATGATTGGTTGATTTGGGAAGAGAGGACAGAACAGCGAGGTCACCGGATCAAATGCAAAGTATGCATGACGCGTTTTGGAGTTACTTCCATCTTCAGAAATCTAAGTGCAAAGGAGACACAAGGACAAGAGCGTTACTGGTCGTGTACATAACAGAAAGTCCAAAGCGGACTCACATGCTGTACAGAGAGGTCTCGATAACGTGCAGACGCCACGGTACACCTGACAGGTCTTTATGGTGAATTGTCTTCAAAGAAGAACGGATGGAGAATAAAGATGCTTGTGAACCCACCTCACACCATCACATAGGGTCAGTGCAACGGCTCTTCATGCACAACACGCGATTTAACAGTACCCCAAATTCGGCAGGTCTGCACCATGTAGTGTAAAATCAGCCTCTTCACTGTACAGAATATTACCCAGCTATAAGTCACCAACTTCGATCCGCGCCAGAAACCGAAGAGCGAATTCATAATGTTTCTGCGCATAGTGAGGTTTCAGTTGCTGCACTGTCTGGATGTTGTACGGGTATCAGAGTAAAGTAAATCGCAGAATATCTGTGGTGTTGACCATGGGATGGATGATTATCGTCTCACTGCACAAGCTCTACCCGGGGCACATGCTGCGTAGTCAGTGCAGCAACGGCGACCTCGTCACTAACTTCCACCGGGGTAGGACGACTTCCTCTTCCGGGTGTAGGTCTTGTAGAACCCCAAATGACCCCCGACTGCCGAATCATGAGTACCATGCTAACTAGTTCCTGTGGAGTACAGACCTTGACTTCACCATGGCTGTCTCCCCCTTTACACAAGAGGCCCCCACGAAGGCAATAGCCAGTAAAGACCTCGCCATCCGCCAACTGCTGCCAAATCGATCCCCACCTAGGGTCTTCATCCTGTTTGTCAGCTAAGTCGCAGAAGACACCGGGTGTCTCGGAGAGAAGTAAATACACGCCAAGATCCGTCTCCACGTGGCCCTTGCCTTCCCCAGACTCTCCCGCAAACATACGGCTGAGAGCGTCGGCCACTTCATTGTCACTGCCCCTAATATGCCGAACCCGGAGATAAAGTCATCTTAACTTCGGCATGATTTTTAGCGAACTTATTAATCAAAGATTAAGTTCTGGCACTGGCCAAATAACTCGAGGAGGCTCATTTGTTTCAGTTCAGTTGTATTGCTCACCTGTTCTCCAGATAAAGTTGTGTAGTTTATATCTCAGAATATTGTCTGCCATTGATGTCTGTTGTGTTAGAGATAATTGGCAGCGGTCGACGCATGCATACTGGGAGCAGAGCACCACGGGGGCAGAGAGATATTTAAGGCCATGTCCTCTCCTTCTCATCTTGGGTTATTTTGTCACTTTTGCGTGATTCCATCTTTCTGGTGAAGGATTATAGCATCCGAAATTCAGTTGCATTTCAAAGTTGAGTATATTTCTATGTCATTCCCAGTCTCGTGGATCTCTCGTATTGATCTGACTCCTTTGTCTGCTCATGTCTATCGCCATTTCACACGAAATTTTTAAACAACCTCATTTTAGGGGTATTGTCATATGATCATGTTCTAGTTGTAATCATTCTAAGAATATTGTTGATTAATCAACTGAGTAAGCAAGTGTGAAGATCGGTTTGGTCAAAATTAAAGCACCTCCTTAATTGTTTTAGTCATTTGTATATAGTTTTGTTTAGGAATGTTGGCTAGCCAAACGTTAAAAAAATCTGTGTTCGTACGCTTAATCTGTTTCTCAGCTGATTGGAAGCAATGAGAGTTCTGCTGGGAATTCTATGGACATTTGTACTATTTAAGTAAAGCTAACTAAGTATATTTGCCTATTCATATCCAAATTTCAAGTTTTACGGGTCTTGTTCCATGTAAAGAAATTTATTTATTATTCTTCCAACTGATCTGGCCTTATAAGGCAGTCTCCTGTATTACTGTGATTGTGATTTTATAATACTTTCGATTGTAATAAAATATGTAGCAACTACAACATATTACTATTGTGATTTTGGTGTGTCACTACCATAACTCATTTCATAGAGGATGAAATGTTTCATGAAAATAATTCAGTGTGACAGAATTTTTAAAGCTAAATCTATGAAAATTGTGTTATTGAAAAATACGTGTTTCACTGTTTTTGGAACTACAACCTCCCATGAGGTGCAATAAGGGCACACATATTCACTGACTCATCGCCTTCCAGCCCAACCTGGAAAGTATACGAACTTGAAATTTGATGAAGGTGTAAATCTTACGCTGTAAGCATCATTTAATAAGAAATTGTTCGAAATTCCACTCCTAAGGGGGTGAAATATGGGTTGAAAGGGTTTTTTAAAATTTGTCCCTATTGAAGCTAGAACTACAAAACTACGAAAAATGGCATTTGGTTTCTTTGTCAGAAACACATAAAAAACAGGTTTTAAGCATTTTCCGAAATTCTTCCATTAGGGGAATAAAATAATTACTGAAAGTTTTTTGAAAATAAATCATTATTAAAGAACTACTAAAGCATTTTTAAAGCTGCGTCTATGAAAATTGGATTTGAATTCTCGGTTGGATGTAAAAAAAAGTGTTTCGTTGTTTTTGGAAATTTAACTCACCAATAGAGTGAAATAGGGGACGAAAAGTTTTATGAAATATTTCACTATGAAAGCATTTTTAGAACTAAATCGATGAAGATTTAAATTTGGCTCCTCAGTTCTAAATAGAAGAATACATGTGTAATTGTTTTTGAAAATTCAACCCCTAAAAGGTGTGAGATGTTTCTGAAAATGTTTCATTGTGAAAGCATTACTAAATATATCTCAGAATTCGTATTTGGCTCCTCTGTTAGAATTTTTAAATGTTGCACTGGTTTTGGAACTTCAATCCTAGGGGGATGAAAAATTTTAATGAAATATCTATTGCGTTATATTACAATATTTTAAGTCTGCATCTATGAAAACCGGTATTTCACTTCTCAATTAGATATACAGAAATATGCGTTAGGGAATGAAAGATTCTACAGAGATATCACCACAAGACTACAAATGGCTTGATTAACAAAAACCTTGGACTCCAGCTATCGGCATTGCTTTTTGGTCATAAGAACATTCAGTAAAAGACCATGCTTCAATGGTGTTAATTAGCGTGAAAAGTTAAGAAAGTATTGCAATTTACAAAAGACATAAAAAACGATTAAAGAAAAAAATTTTTTTGCAGACCATACGGTCTACACAAGTAAAGAAGCGGATGATAAGCCAGCTCTTTATGCAAATGAGTTGGTAAGTTTAAGTTCCGAGACATGTCATGCAGCAGGAACCAAATCCTATAGTTGCTACGATTGGCTAAAGGGAAATTTTTGCAGAATCAAGGGAAATCACTTCTACAAGTGGCTGAGAATCTCATAATGAATAAAAATTATGTATTGAAGATTCCAAGGTGGGAGACGCAAGATTCCTCCCCCCTCCTCTCGCCCCCCCCCTCCTCCCATTGCTATCTTCCTTTTCCTATAGCAAATAAAAAAAAAAAAAAAAAACGAGAGAAATTTCCGCTGTGAAACAATTTGCAAACAAGAGAATGGACCTTGAAATTTCACGCTTCAAAGTTTTAAGCCCTGCTCTTTCTGTATGTTGATTAGAAACTGTTAACCCACATGTGAAACCTTAGTACATAATTCCTGTGACATTTGATCAACGGTGTTCCTTAAGGACAGGTTCTGATTAAAAACTTTCAAAAATTCAATTTCTTTGTAATTGCATTTTTTTAAGGGTGTACTTGTCTAGAATCTTGGAACGGAAAGGTTTTTTTTAATCCTTGCGTTACAAAAGTTTCTACAGCCCATTGTTTGAAGCAGTGTGACGGCTGCCATGAGCCGCCCGGGATAGCCGTGCTGTCTCAAACGCCTTGTCATGGTTCACGCGGCTCCCCCGTTGGAGGTTCGAGTCCTCCTTCGGGCATGGTTGTGTGTGTGTGTGTGTGTGTGTGTGTGTGTGTGTTGTCCTTAGCATACGTTACTGTAAGTAGTGTGTAAGCATAGGGACTTGTGAGGTGTCAGGCAAATCTAACACCTTCCATGAAAACCCTGACATGATAAGCAAATCCAGTAGTATGTCACATAGCTCCGAATAAATCGTGACATTAAATTAACCAAAGTAATACGAGTAACGAGTGAGCAAATGGAATATCACAGACTAACACAAGAATGCCTAAATGCATGTCATACCTTCCCACCATGAGACAGACGCAGTTCCGAGGGGAGAAACGAGAACAGAAGCCGAGAGCAGAACCGTGTTAAGCTAGAAGGCCCTACGATAAGGGACGGACGGACACCCACGTCGCCAGCTAACTGCTAGGATCACACCACCCGCAAGTTTTAACGTGAGACTTTTTCGCGTCTCTGTTACGTTGCAAACTTTAAAAACATTGCCCCACCACGAAAAGTATAATGTTTCTCATTGG
Organism: Schistocerca serialis cubense; assembly: GCF_023864345.2. Lineage (NCBI taxonomy): Eukaryota > Metazoa > Arthropoda > Insecta > Orthoptera > Acrididae > Schistocerca > Schistocerca serialis. The sequence continues at coordinate 820,523,628 of NC_064640.1, forward strand.
ATAGACAGAATTTTTGTAGGCGGAGCTTAAGGTTAACATTGAGACCCTGATTGGTAAGATGAAAACACATCCAGATAGTTTTTTTTTTTAACCAACTTCGGTAAGTTGTAGTAAGGAGAAGTTAGGGAGAGTTACTTCCGAGACGGCGAGATGAGCGTAGCTGTGCTGCACGCCGCCCCCTGACGAACACCGACAAGGTAATGAACGCACGCGATGCCGCATAACAGCGCATAAAGCTTCTCTCAGAACTGCAGAAGTCTCATCTGTTACATCCCTTTTTTGCGTAATACTAGTGTCGATCGTCAATTAAAGCTCATGGTGTTCACATTTGCCACTTGAAGTAAAAATCTGAAACGCGATGATTTTTCTGTTATATAGTTATTGAGAAGCCACATCAGCCACTGTAATTTACGACAAGTTAGATAAGTAATTAAAGATAATTGAGGATCACTGTACACCATTTTGATAGTTTTCTCTCATGTGAAACTTAATTTAAACCTACATTATAGATGTGATATGGCATAGGTCATCCTTTGATCCATGGTAGAACTTGGAAACCCATTCAGGGAATATTCGTTCACATTTTTGTTGGTTTTTACCATCCTGTATTAAAACATCTCCTTTTACCAATAGTGCAATTTATAAACAATGTTTTGTGATTAGAATAAAATTTCCAATGGTAAACTTAACTGCTTTTTCGACGTTATTTTACCAGCTAACTAAAAATAGGAAAGCCTTGAACCCCTTCCACTAAATTTAGTTAGTATTAAGATTCTTTTACAGGGAGTGCAGTGGAGCTGACGCTGAAATCATTAAGTATTTGGTTATATCATCGCTAGTCTCACTGAACTCTTCTGAATTCTACATGTCATGTGTGGTCTGGCGTCTCCTTACCAGCAACAGGTCCCAGGTTCAAACTAGTCAATTCCCTAAAAAACACGCTCAGAGCGTCGTTGCGCGAAAGTGGTAGGGAGACACGATATAGAACAAGCAGACACCACGCAGAATGTTTAGAGACGGATGGTTCAAATGGCTCTGAGCACTATGGGACTTAACTTCTGAGGTCATCAGTCCCCTAGGACTTAGAACTACTTAAACCTAACTAACCTAAGGACACCACACACATTCATACCTGAGGCAGCATTCGAACCTGCGACAGTAGCGGTCACACGGTTCCAGACTGAAGCGCCTAGAACCGCACGGTCACACCGGCGGCTAGGGACTGATGACCTCAGCAGTTTGGTTCCACAGGAGCTTACCACAGACGGACGGTTGCCATGGGACACTCTTGAGTCGGAAACGCTTGCTCAGGAAGAAGGCCTACACTACGCTTATCCGTCCGCTTTTAGAATATTGTTGCGCGGTGTGGGATCCTTTCCAGATAGGACTGTCGGAGTTCAAAGAAGGGCAGCACGTTATATCGCGGAATATGGGAGAGAGTGTCACTGAAATGATAGAGGATTTGGGATGGGTATCATTAAAATAAAGGCGTTTTTCGTTGCGACGAAATTCCAATCACCAACTTTCTCCTCCGAATGCGAAAATATTTTGTTGACAGCGACCTACATAGGAAGAAACGATCACCTCGATAAAATAATGGAAATCAGAGCTCGTACGGAAAGATATAGGTGTTCGTTCTTTCCGCGCGCTATACGAGATTGGAATAATAGAGAATTGTGAAGGTATATAAAGATAGTAACTCTTCTCGAAAGAACAGGTACCACTGATGACCGTGCAGCTTCTCTAGAATAAATGATAATTAATTGAAATGCTCAGCTGCCGACAGGTGTTGATGTACCTCGGGGTACACATTTTCAGCTGTCCCCATCGAGGTATATCAACACCTGTCGGCAGCTGAGGGTTTCAATTAATTATCATTTTTTCTAGAGAAGCTGCACGGTAATCAGTGGTATCTGTTCCTTCGAGAACAGTTACTATCTTCATATATGTAGTTAAAGGCTACCCAGCCATTGACCTTCGTCTGTGCGAATGCGCAAAGATTGCCCGAACTCTTACGGGAATCGTCACCTTAGTGTGCCCGAGTAATGAGTGGATTGGCAAATACCTATTACGTCCATTACGTATGTTGAACAGTTGGGAATGTGGGTCTCACGGGAAGCGTGCAAGGGTTAAGTCCCTGCAGTCGCGCTATTCATCTGTGTCCTCGTTGGCTCAGATGGATAGAGCGTCTGCCATGTAAGCAGGAGATCCTGGGTTCGAGTCCCGGTCGGGGCACACATTTTCAGCTGTCCCCATCGAGGTTGTATCAACAACACCTATCGGCATCTGAGGGTTTCAATTAATTATCAATTCTGAAGGTAATTCGATGAACCTTCTGCCAGGCACTTAAATGAGATTTGCAGAGTATCCATGTAGATGTAGATGAAAACTCGTCCCGTGTCGCACGTGCTCAAAACGATTCATACTACAGAATGCATGCAAACATACTCGCTGAAATACTGACGAATAACGAATGCTGCACATCCAAGTTACACAGATCGGCCTTTCCTGCCAAGAAGAACAGGGAATTGCTATGTAGGAAGAATTCGAGCTAGAGGTAGGTCTCATAAGCACTCCTTGAATTGCAGACTAAACGTAAATAACGAAAATGTATTTTTGGTAAAAATTGGTCAAAACATAATCCTGTGCCCTCCGTATTGGATAAGCCGTTTTGAATATTGAAAATCTGACTTCAGCTTCCTGTTCAGCGACATTAAAAATATATATGTAACACTCAGTTCACGCAAATCGAAGTAATAATATAACTAAAAGTTTTCCCTAAAGTTTGAACACTTTTTTTTTGAGAAACGTTTTTTTCTCAGAACGGCATGCAGCATAAACTAAAAGTGATTCAACCTCTTAACTTCTACCTCGGACCCCGAAAAGTAAACATTTTTCTTAGGAGCTTATAGCTATAATATGACATTTGTTAATATTAACTAATTTTTGTGTGGGCATAAGGAGTGAAACAAACCCCCAAAAATCGAACTCAAAGTTCGAATTAGCACTGTATCGTTAAATTTAAGGTTGTTTCATTGCGGTTCGGTATGCGCTCCCATAAATTTTATGTAATATCGACTGATGTTATCCATTTTTAATTTCAGATAAATAATGTAGTATCAACTGATGTTATCCATTTTTGATTTCAGGTAACATCTGAGGGGCCACACTGCACGCACTCTGCGTACTTCAGACTCGCAGGCCCTTGATCAAATCATAATTACGGGCGCCATTTTTTTTTTACTGAAAATCTAAAATAAAGCTCATAGTATGACCACTCGTAATTCCCAAACAGATCCTTCGAATGTATTTTCATTGTCTCAAAAAAATTTCCAAATGTACCATTTTTTGCTCATTTGAATGAGAACCTGGCCGTAATGGTGGAATATAGTCACGAGATTTTTTTCGGAGACGTTGTACGTTCGCGAGAAGAATTTCGTTCCACGCGTGTCGATGGACATTCCACAGATATTACTGTGTGTGTGTGTGTGTGTGTGTGTGTGTGTGTGTGTGCTACTCAGTCGTGCCATTTTAGTGTACATCTTTGCATAGTTTTCCTTTCACGATGTAAACAGTGCTCGGCTCAGTTGCTAACTGGCCATTGAGTGGTTCCGAAGGTGTCGGATGTGCGGTGCGTTCGGTCTGCTAAGACAACAACAGACTGGCGTGGTGCGATGGCAGAAGCAGACACTGAGGGAGCTAGCTGTAGGGACGCCAGCGAACAACTTATGCCAAGTAAGACGAAGAGAACTATTCTAAAATTATGAGCCGTCTCGAAAGTGTTTATCATTAGTAAATCTTGTAGTTGAGACTGACAATCAATCTACAATAACTGACAGTTTTGCCTAGAGAGAGATACAGGAAATCCCCCCCTCCTGAAAGAAATTTTGGTTGTGATGACTGGCCGATGGGTAGTGTAGCCCAAGATCTAAGTTAGGTTGTAAGGAGGTAATTTGATTGAGAGTTGTTTATGCCAACGATTATGAATGCCGAGTAAACGTTGTGCGAACAGATTGCCCTGTAGCGTAGCCTAGTGTTTCCGTCCGCGCCATATTTAACACATTTTCTCTAGCTGTGTACAAAAGTCGCACAACAGCCACGAAAACTAAGTTTCTGGTGGGGGGAGGGGAGAGTCCACTATGTAACTTTCAGTACAATTTTTAGTAAGCGCCGAAACTAGCCGAAATAGAAGCGTAATTTTAACTATATTTCCGTTTGTGGGAAAATAGTGGTTCTCCTCTTTCGGCAGCAATTGTAATATGTAGGCGACTTCTTAGAGTTTTTTTAACTCTGAATCATGATCTCAATAGACGCAGAGCTTTTTTTACGTTACTTGATTCGTGGTCTATAGTAAACAATGCAACGGTCAATTCATTGAAGTGCGACGTGTGTCTGCAATGTTCGTAAGGCCAAGTTTGTATATATTCGGTGTCTGTTTTTTTTTATTGTTTTGCCATATACTGTATAATTAAGGCGAGGAGGATAATGTTCAAGGACCACTGCATTAGCAGTCTATGGAGAAATTGAGAATTTGGATCTGATGAACGGCATGCTCGGGCAGTTGGTGCAATTAGGTTGCCGACTGCGTAATTCGGACACAGTGATCATTGCCTCTCCCTAGTAACCATGGGACTCGGGTGCTAATCGTGATCTGGCACAAATTTTCAACAGTGCGCATTGACTTAAGTCAGTGCCCATTGTGAGCTAATGTAATTGTTTCGGTGTCCAATTGTATTTTGTTAACGATACGCCGTTTCGCTTTTTCATGGATAACAGCTTTGGAAAGCGTACAGGCTGTACAGGTTATATTGATATTTGCTCGTCGTTAATTCAAGGCAACTATAGCGATTTTCAAACACAGTTGTAGTGCGTATTAAGGCTACATATGTATTTGTGCCCTCTGTTTCTTTACCAAAAACTTATTCGTAGGTAATTTCCCTTTACTGATTTTTTGTTTATTTATAGCCTGCAGGCTTGGATGAAATATGAAACACATGTCCGAAGTTTCTATTGATGCTGCAGATACTGTTTTATCCGTACTACGGGCACAAACTCTTCATCTAATACAGGACACAATTTGTCTCGAGATTTAGCAATTTTTCGTAATATAGGCCTAGCTTCGATATATTTTTCTCTAATTCTTGTTTGGATTTAATCTTAAAACACACTAACTCTTCCACCAATTATTCGATAAATGATTTCATCCCTTTCGTAGCCTACAGTTCCTAAACGGTCGATAATACGTATTATTAATTTCCTTTCTCACTTTTATTTCCTGTAGAATCTCCTGTTTATGGTCATTGCTAACCTGTTTTACGTTCTCACTTTTATTATTTTTATTTTTCTAGTTTTGTGACTGGTAGCCAAGTTTTCTTTGAATTCGGTTTTTAATTCTGAAATAGTAACAGTTAAAGGTCGAGTGAAGATTGCGATCTATTTGAGGAGAGTGGTTCGGAGATCTTTTATATTAGACGTACACAGGTCATGGAGATCCGTATCTATATAAAATTACTTCAAGTGTAATGTAGCCCATTCTCTTGTCATGATCTCGGCTGTATCGTAGCGCACTGTCTCGGTTCGGTCGGAGATTTTGGTTGAGAGTTGCCGAAGTCAACGAAAGTGATTACGAAGTCAAGACTGTGCTAACAGAACGATCTGTAGCGTAGTCCAAAATGTTCTTTCGGTCCTTTTAAAATCTCTTTTAATTAAAAATAACTAAAGCTGCAAGATAAAAAGACAAAAACTATTACGTAATAGAGAAATCCCAGACTACTGTGGTGTACGTTGTGTACGTATACTAATTTGTTAGTGAATATATATTTTTTACTCATTTGCTGGATTCCAGTTTTCCGCTTTTTGCGGCGAAAAACCTTTTCCTGCGAAGGGCCCATTAGCTTGTCGGTTATATTCGTGACTTTCTCGACGGTCAGTTATTTCATGGTAGTCTATCCACCGGCGTCATTGTTAGCATCGAATATATATATAAGTATTAGGAAGTGTAATATGAAGCTAACGCATGAGTATGTCTAATGATGAATAAGAAAAATAGGATTGCGGGTTAGCTACTAGAAGCAGCATAGTGAACGCGTTATTGTGGCCAAGATAGACACGAAGCCCAAGCCCACCACAGTAGTACAAGTAGTCCGCAGATGACGAAGAAATTGATGAAATGTGTGATAAGATAAAAGAAATTATTCAGATAGTGGAGGGAGATGAAAATTTAATAGTAATGGGTGACTGGAATTCGATAGTAGAAAAAGGAAGAAAAGGAAGCGTAGTAGGTGAATATGGAATGGGGGTAAGAAATGAGAGGAAGCCGCCTGGTAGGTTTTTGTCCAGAGCATAACTTAATCATAGCTAACACTTGGTCCAAGAATCATGAAAGAAGGCTGTAAACGTGGAAGAGACCTGGAGATATTGCAAGATTTTAGATAGATTATATAATGGTAAGACAGAGATTTAGGAACCAGGTATTAAATTGTAAGACATTTCCAGGGGAAAATGTGGACTCTGACCACAATCTATTGGTTATGAACTGTAGATTAAAACTGTAGAAACTGGAAAAAGGTGGGATTTTAAGGAGATGGGACCTGGTTGAACTGACAGAATCAGAAGTTGTAGAGTGTTTCAGGAAGAGCATTAGGGAACGATTGACAGGACTGGGGGAAAGTAATACAGTAGAAGAAGAATGGGTAGAAGGCAGCAGAGGATCAAGTAGGTAAAAAGACGAGCGCTAGTAGAAATCCTTGGGTAACAGAAGATATATTGAATTTAATTGATGAAAGGAGAAATTACAAAAATGCAGTAAATGAAGCAGGCAAAAAGAAATACAAACGTCTCAAAAATGAGATCGATAGGAAGTGCAAATGGCTAAGCATGGATGGCTAGAGGACAAATGTAAGGATGTAGAGGCGCATATCACTAGGGGTAAGATAGATACTGCCTACAGGAAAATTAAAGTGACAGCATAGGTGGGGGTGGTGGGAGCACTCATGGGAAAATTCCTGCAATGGTGGGTGTTAGAGCTGCACCTTTTTTAGATTGAAGTCAGCTGATAGGTATTCCTGCTTAAGGGAATTCTCTCTAACAAAAGAACCACTTTTGACAAAGCTTAGGCATCCGAGTAATGAGGGAATTAGTATATTTCATCAAAATGTAAAAGGATTAGAGATAAAGTTAGTGAACTGCTTATAGATGTTGACTCAGAAATTATTGGTATATCTGAACACTTCTTAAATAAGGAGGTAATTCAGAGGCTTCCTTTACCACGATACAGGTTGGCTGGCAGCTTTTCTAGGAGCTGTTTGCGGTGTGGGGGAGTAGCCATGTATGTGGAAAACGGCATCCCATTAGAGTCAATTGATGTTTCAAAGTACTTCACTGAAAATATGTTTGAATGTTGTGTAGGTGTGGTTGAATTTAATGGAGCTAAACTTCTAATTGTTGTTATTTATAGATCCCCAGACACCGATTTCACAACATTTTGCTAAAGTTAGAGGAGGTTCACTTTATAGGAAATACAAAAAGTTAGTTATATGTGGTGACTTCAATATTAATTGTATAAGTGATTCTGCAAGGAAACGGATGCCGGTAGACCTCCTTAATTCATATAATCTTATGCAAACCTTGTTCTTTCCAACGAGAGTGCAAGGGAACAATAGAACAACCATAGACAACATTTTTGTTCCCAGAATGAGATTTTCACTCTGCAGCGGAGTGTGCGCTGATATGAAACTTCCTGGCAGATTAAAACTGTGTGCACGACCGAGACTCGAACTCGGGACCTTTGCCTTTCGTGGGCAAGTGCTCTACCATCTGAGCTACCGAAGCACGACTCACGCCCAGCCTCACAGCTAGTGAAGCCGATGACATTATAATTCTGTCAGAGACAGCAAAGGACCTGGAAGAGCAGCTGAACGCAATGGAGTGTCCTGAAAGGATGATATGAGCATCAATAAAAGCAAAACGAGGATAATGGAATGTAGTCGAATTAAGTCAGGTGGTGCTGCTGCGGGAATTAATTTAGGAAATGAGACACTTGAAGTAGTAAATGAGTTTTGCTATTTGGGGAGCAAAATAACTGATGATGGTGGAAGTAGAGAGGATATAAATTGTAGGCTGGCAATGGCAAGGAAAGTTTTTCTGAAGAAGAAAAATTTTTTAACATCAAGTATGGCTTTAGGTATCAGGAAGTCTTTTATACGAGTATTTGTATGGACTGTAGCCATGTATGGAAGTGAATCATGGACGATAAAGAAGAGAATAGAGGCTTTAGAAATATGGTGCTACAGAAGAAAGCTGAAGATCAGATGGATAGATCACATAACTAATGACGAGATATTGAATAGTATTGGGAGAAGAGGAGTTTGTGGCACAACTTGACTAGAAGAAGGGGTCGGTTGGTAGGACACGTTATGAGGCATCAATTTAATATTGGAGGGCAACGTGGAGGGTAAAAATCGAGGAAGGAGATGAATACACTAAGCAGATTCAGAAGGATGTTGGTTGCAGTGGGCATTGGGAGATGAAGCTTGCACATGATACAGTAGCATGGAGAGCTGCATCAAACCAGTCTCTGGACTGAAGACTACAACAACAAAAATACACTCCTGGAAATTGAAATAAGAACACCGTGAATTCATTGTCCCAGGAAGGGTAAACTTTATTGACACATTCCTGGGGTCAGAGACATCACATGATCACACTGACAGAACCACAGGCACATAGACACAGGCAACAGAGCATGCACAATGTCGGCACTAGTACAGTGTATATCCACCTTTCGCAGCAATGCAGGCTGCTATTCTCCCATGGAGACGATCGTAGAGATGCTGGATGTAGTCCTGTGGAACGGCTTGCCATGCCATTTCCACCTGGCGCCTCAGTTGGACCAGCGTTCGTGCTGGACGTGCAGACCGCGTGAGACGACGCTTCATCCAGTCCCAAACATGCTCAATGGGGGACAGATCCGGAGATCTTGCTGGCCAGGGTAGTTGACTTACACCTTCTAGAGCGCGTTGGGTGGCACGGGATACATGCGGACGTGCATCGTCTTGTTGGAACAGCAAGTTCCCTTGCCGGTCTAGGAATGGTAGAACGATGGGTTCGATGATGGTTTGGATGTACCGTGCACTATTCAGTGTCCCCTCGACGATCACCAGTGGTGTACGGCCAGTGTAGGAGATCGCTCCCCACACCATGATGCCAGGTGTTGGCCCTGTGTGCCTCGGTCGTATGCAGTCCTGATTGTGGCGCTCACCTGCACGGCGCCAAACACGCATACGACCATCATTGGCACCAAGGCAGAAGCGACTCTCATCGCTGAAGACGACACGTCTCCATTCGTCCCTCCATTCACGCCTGTCGCGACACCACTGGAGGCGGGCTGCACGATGTTGGGGCGTGAGCGGAAGACGGCCTAACGGTGTGCGAGACCGCAGCCCAGCTTCATGGAGACGGTTGCGAATGGTCCTCGCCGATACCCCAGGAGCAACAGTGTCCCTAATTTGCTGGGAAGTGGCGGTGCGGTCCCCTACGGCACTGCGTAGGATCCTACGGTCTTGGCGTGCATCCGTGCGTCGCTGCAGTCCGGTCCCAGGTCGACGGGCACGTGCACCTTCCGCCGACCACTGGCGACAACATCGATGTACTGTGGAGACCTCACGCCCCACGTGTTGAGCAATTCGGCGGTACGTCCACCCGGCCTCCCGCATGCCCACTATACGCCCTCGCTCAAAGTCCGTCAACTGCACATACGGTTCACGTCCACGCTGTCGCGGCATGCTACCAGTGTTAAAGACTGCGATGGAGCTCCGTATGCCACGGCAAACTGGCTGACACTGACGGCGGCGGTGCACAAATGCTGCGCAGCTAGCGCCATTCGACGGCCAACACCGCGGTTCCTGGTGTCCGCTTTGCCGTGCGTGTGATCAGTGCTTGTACAGCCCTCTCGCAGTGTCCGGAGCAAGTATGGTGGGTCTGACACACCGGTGTCAATGTGTTTTTTTTCCATTTCCAGGAGTGTATGAAGGCACCTGTCTCATGTGTAACCTTCAACAGAAATGGGACAGACAAGAGGGTCAGATTAGATTATATGTACTTTCCGTTGCAATTGATCCATAATGAGGAGATACTCAGTGGGAAACTAATATGCTAATTTACCTTCCACAGATCGCAAGTAGACTGATCATGGACATGGAATGAGAAATGAAAATTTAGACATACTTGTGATTGTACTTGCATTACTTGACACCCCCCCCCCCCCCCCCCCCGCCTCTCTCTGCTGCCAAGTTATTGAAAATTCGTTTTCCTGAATGATGGAGACTTTCTTGCACCAAAGTAATTAACTTCCAAAATTTTGTGGAGATTATACATGTTTCTAGTAATGACTGCTTGAAATGAGCTGTTGATTTGAAAATATTCATTTGTTTTTAAAGACAAATTTCTAGGGGAGAAGGTATCTTCTATCTCCACCATGTTAAATTGATCTATTTCCACGTCCCTTATCTCAAGCTGTGTTATATTAACGGTAAAACATAAAACATTTCTTACATGCATTTCCACTATTTTCCAACAAGCTGACTATTTTTCATGAATAATATATTAATTGTGAAATTTTTGGAAAAATTTAGAAAGACAGGTTTTATGGGCAAATTTCAAAAATAAAAAGGCAACAGTGTTCTTTATAATAAAGCTTCTCCATGGATTTTAATTCCTACTCCGAATTTTTCTTTTGTTTCCTTTACTGCTTGCTCAATAAACAGATTGGATAACATCGGGGATAGACCACAACCCTGTCTCACTCCCTTCCCCACCACTGCTTCCCTTTCATGCCCGTCGACTCTTCATGCCCTCCAGTAAGACAATTGACCGTTAGAATTCCATGGTTCTAGGATAAATGGTTTGAGAGGAAAGGTACATTTAGTTAGAAAGGTTACGGAAAATTTAAAGTTGTATTGCACTTAGCGACGTACATGCACTCATTTAAATTCATAGTTTCTTTCACTGCATGTGTCATAGATTTCTCTCCTGTTTATTGCAAGCAGCGCACTGTAAAGTTTTTTTTTTAATTTTTTACATCTCTCGTAAAGCTTTTCGTTCCTTTCCAATAGTACGCATGCCGTACAAAAACAAAACATTTGTTTCATGATACTCGCTATTTTATTTCTTGCAAGTCTTCTAGAACTTCTCTCGAAAACTTTGTGGGTAGATCTTGGCATTTGTTTTGTTCAGAAACGAAAAACACCCATGATACGTTATTACTGTAGCAAACAACTGACTACGAGACAAGAAAAAATGTATTCAACAGGTGAAAGCTCAAAGCAACGGGCAAAAATGTCCCTAGGCTTATCATCTCAACGAAGAGCTGTCACAAAGAAACAAGTGGGCATGTCTTACATAGCAAGCTGCCATTTAAACCGACATTTAGGACCTTCAAATAAGGATTTGGACTAAAATGCTTTTATATTCGCACTAAGGGTAAATCAAACTGGTACAATCACCAATAAAAAATTATTTTCATTGTTTTCGAGGTACCTTCTGCCCTTCGGAATAAATATATTGCGAATCAGTAGTTAATATGCCTAGTTCTCCAAACAGGAGACGGCTAGAAACTTTCGAAATGTGGTGGTGTAGAAGAATGCTAAAAAAGTTTATATCGAATAGCTGATGGGGAGATACGAAAACAGATTAGGGAGCAGAGAAATTAATGGCACAACTTGACAGAAAGTAGCGAACGTGGGCAAAGGGCGTATTTCGATTCCACCCGTCCACTTTGACCCATGACGTTTAGCATGACGGTCATTAGCGTTTCGAAGGATACCAGTCGCCTTATTAAATGTTAACTGTGATTGCCTTCGTTTCTAGAGCAATTTATAATGATCGTTAACTATGATTTTTTTCGTAATATATCGTGGTGAACGATGGGAGGAACCCGAGAGCACAGCTTAAATTGTCGTTAAAGAAACGAGTAGCGATTGTATTTTTATCTTTCTTATCCGACACAAACGGGAACCTGGGGTAGAATGGGGTACAAAATTGAAAACTTTGATTAAATGTACAAAAGTGATAAATAAGAGAGTTAGCAATTTTTATATGAACACCTTATGATGTATTAATCACAAAAATACAAGAACATTGCCATAAAATAAAACAGAAATGTATGTCATTTGCCCCATTCTGCCCTGTGCACGCGGCAGAATGGGGTGGTAAGTACAACTGATTACAATACTGTATAAAATTATCGGAAATGCAGAATATATTGGCTTGCTCGGTATTTATTTAGTTTAAAGTGAATATTAATGCCAAACTACAGTTTTCATGTATTGTATCCTTTTCTTAAGGCTGTTTATAAAATTCACGCACGAGGAAAGACTCATCATCTTCGCTATCTATTCCTGCACGAGAATCGTGTGTCCATTTTTTGCATGTGGAACAAGCGACCCAACCTTCAACTGATTTGGAATAAAATCCACCACAATATAAACATTTACAGTCGGAACTTTTCTCATAATCACTCTCCTTAGGATTGTATTCTGTCCTTTTTCCCATTTATCTTCAGGCCCTTTCTTTCTTTTTTTTCTTAATTTTATTCTCTTTTGCAAATAGTTTTTTCTTTGCACTTTCTTCTTTGGCAAAGTTCTTTTTCTATTTTTCCTTAATAATGGCTTCTAACTCTTTTTTTGTACGGCGAATCAGTTAAAACAACAGTCTTCCCCCTCTTCCGTTTCGCTCTTTTCTTGCTTTCGTTAACTTTTGGCAAGGGCATCAGAATTTGTAGTGAAATATGAAATGAGGAGGTGTTGTCAGTTGTCATCCAAGAGCATCAAGGATTAGAACAATTAGCCTCAATAACTTTGTCATTCTTAGGCGGCAGTTCATTGTTACAATTCGCTGAAACCTCGTCTGCTTGATTATCCAGCCCGTTGGCGTCGTCTTTTTTAGCTGGTGTGCTAGGTGGAGGCAATTCCAATTGTTCAGATATAATAACTTCTTTATCTGACGACCTATTTTGTCCGATGTCAAATGTGTCTGCCGGAAGTAAGTCTGCATCGGTGAATATGGATGGGTCCGTGGGCCGTATTCCATTAGCTTCGAAACATTTAATAGCGGTTTCCATTGTTGCATTCTAGACGAAAGCTGAACCAAAAACCGTTGAAATTTGAAAGATAGTTACGACTTTCCCTGCATGGCTTCGTAGCCATTTTCGAAGCTCATCACTATAACGAAGGCTTAAAAACTTCATAAAAGAAACATCAAGCGGCTGAAGTCTGTGAGAGCAATGTGGTGGTAAAAATAGCAACGAAACGCAACTCTCCCTCGCGTAGTTCATAACGTCAATGTATGTCGTATGTGCTGAGTGGGCATCTAATATAAGGAGAACTCGAAAGTCCTTTTATGCCTTAGAAAATTCCACAAATTTTCGAAACCATACAAAGAATGATTCTGTGGCCATCCATGCAGTGCTGTGGACCTCAGCGCAACCTCCTTCTTCCAGTCCTAACTAAATTTTTTTCTGCTTCTTGTTTCGTGGAAAAATAAGTTTGAGGCATGTAAGCTCCGCTTGCTGACGTACTAATGAGGCTGGTTACAGTTTCGCCCCTTTCTGCAGATGTTAACGATCCTACTTGACGTTTCCCCTTGCAAGCTGCGATCTTCGATTGGTTTTTAGGATTAACCGAAACGCCTATTCCATCACAATTAGATATTTGAGAAGTCATTACTATGTGTTTGCCAGTTACATTTGTTAGCAACGAAAAGAAAAACTATCGACAGCTACTTTATTAAAACCCATGACTCTTGCACCAGATGTTGCTTCGGGTTTGCGAACAAACCCGCATTTGCTTCTTCATTGTTTCATGATGTAATAAACATTTCGATTTGTTTTACTCGACATTTTCGAAAAAGTATCTGGGAAACGTGCAAAAATTGAAAGGCAAAACTGTGCACCTGCCGAAATACGAGTGCGTATACTCATTTGAATCAATTTTCCTTAACCGCTTCTGATATGCTAGAAGTTACCGCAACTTAACAGCAATTGTAGTTGACCGTTTGCCTGTATCGTATAAAGTACAGCCAGTAAAATATTTTTGTAGGGAGGACACAGCATCTCATCTTGAATGGAGGTTCATCTGTACGTGTAAAAGTAGCCACGTGTGCCACAGGGAAGTGTGTTGGGAGCCTTACCTTTCATTTTGTATGTTAACATTACAGATAATATAAGTAAGCTTACATATTTCGAAAATGGTGCAGATATCGACATTGAGGTAACAAAGTTCGTGGGAAGCGATATGCACATACAGGGGATAGGAAAAATAATGTGAACACCTATACTTACATCTACATAGATACTCTGCAAATCACATTTAAGTGCCTGGCAGATGGTTCATCGAACCACCTTCACAAGTCTCTCTTATTCCAATCTCGTATAGCACCCGGAAAGAATGAGCACCTGTATTTTTCCGTAAGCTCTGATTTCCCTTATTTTATCGTGGCGATCGTTCCACCCTACGTAGATCGGTGTGAACAAAATATTTTCGCATTCGGAGGAAAAAGTTGGTGATTGGAATTTCGTGAGAAGATTCCGTCGCAACGAAAAACGCTTTTCTTTTAATGATGTCCAGCCCAAATCCTGTATCATTTCTGTGACACTCTCTCCCATATTTCGCGATAATAGAAAACGTGGTGCCTTTCTTTGAACTTTTACGATGTACTCCGTCAGTCCTATCTGGTAAGGATCCCACATCTCCCAGTACTATTCTAAAAGAGGACGGACAAGCGTAGTGTAGGCAGTCTCCTTTGTAGGTCTGTTACGTTTTCCAAGTCTCTTGCCAATAAAACTCAGTCTTTGGTTAGCCTTCTCCACAACATTTTCGATGTGTTCCTTCCAGTTTAACTTGTTCGTGATTGTAATACGTAGGTATTTAGTTGAATTTACGACTTTTAGATTAGGCTGCAACTTCTCTGGTTGTGATTCGTCTATTCTGCTTCATTAGGGATCTTTCGGGGTCAGTAACGACCTGATATGCGGATATTGAGGGCGTACATTAACTGGCTTCTGTCTTCATTGATTAGTGGCCGCCTTCGAAACGGTTGTACCACTCCTTTAGCCGTGTATTACCCATTACTTCGTCCTCAATCACATGATGGTTTCAACTTGAGAATCGCCGAGCTTGAAGCCAAATGTCATGCAATGACGTCATTTTGCTGACATTACTAAATCCGACGAGTACCACTTGCAAGTGTTCCGAAGTAGTGGAGAAAATCAGGTATGTGTGCTATGTATGCCTGAAAACATGAGCGCACGCACGCCCTGATACCATTGTTGATTTCAACAATTACTAGAGATCGGATATTTTTTGAGCAGCTCTCGTATATAGGCCGTCGCCAGTGATGTCGAAAGAGCAAGATACCCGTAGCTACGCCAGTTGTATAGGTAGTTCGAATGGAGCGGTCTATTGTCCGACGAATCTCCATAACAGCTCCGAACCGAATACTCCAGAGTTCGTCCTTCACGTTAGGAATCAAGCTGAGATCGCGAGGGCATAAGTCCGGGGTGTGTGGTGAGTGGTGCGGCTCTTCCCAGCCCCACATAGCGAACAAATCAATCACGACTTGCACCAAGCGTGCCGAATATTGTCCTGCAAAATGATGGGCGCGTCCTGCAGAAAGTGACGCCGCTTCTTTCTCTCGGTTGTTTTTCTTCTTTGTAACAGTCTGTTTCGTTTTCGAGACTAAACCGCTTAACAGATATTGTTCAAATTTGGCATGGAGACAGTTTGAACCCTGAGAAAGAACATAGCCCACTTTAGAAAGCAAGAAATGTTTTTTTTTACATTAGTGAACGTAAACTACATTAAAACTTACTTATTTTGATGTGTAACTTAAGAATTGTGTAATATATAAGTACTTCAGTAGTTGCCGCGCGGGATAGTCTCTCAAACGGAATTGCTCCCACGTCCGAGGCCTTTCAATATCACGTCTCCCATTCCGCTTGTAGTTCAGAATATTTTGGGGAAGTCTGGGACGTAGCATTCTTACCAGTCTTCACGATATTTTTGAATTTTTTAGTTTCTGTTGAAAATACTTAATTTTTCTCATTTTTCTCTAGTATCTTCATTCCTAATCATTTCTTGTTCTGCAGCCCTTCGAATTTCTTAGGAACCTCATCACTGCCGTCTGAATTTTTTTTGTTTTAACCATGTTTTCGCTTTCATAGCATAACACAGGAACCGCGACCACTTTATAGAATTTCGGGACAATCTCTTTTTGTACTTTATTGCCCAATGTTCTGATAATGGTGCCACAGACAGCTTAGAATTTGTGTAATTTATTTTCAGTATCAGAGTAAAAATCAGATGTTACAGCGTAGCCTAAATGAATGATTAAGAGACCTGTTCTAAAGCAGGATTATCCAAAACTAGTTTTAATCTGACTGAATATTTTCCTCGAAGTGCACTTATTTTCGTTTTATTACTAGAAATTTTAAAGTTGCATTCGTTGCATATTTCGTTCAGGTAGTATGCAGATCTTTGGAGGTCATTTCATTCACTTGAATCATGTCATCTACAAACAGAAGCACAATCAGGTATTTCTCATTCGTTATCCCAATTCCTATGTCTGCTCGTAGTTCATGCTTTCATTTATGAAAAATGAAGTCAGTGTAAATACTAAAAATGCTGACATAATTTACTCATTTAAATGTATACCGAGCGAACTGGCGCAGTGGTTAGTACACTGTATGATGATGATGATGATGATGATGATGATGATGATGATGATGATGATGATGATGATGATGATGAATGATGATGATGATGATGATGATGATGATGAAGATTGGTTTGTTGGGCGCTCAACTGCGCGGTTATCAGCGCCTGTTCAAAGCCCTAATCTTTACACAGGCTAATCTCGTCACCTTCACGAATGATGACGAAATGATAAGGACAACACACACACCTAGTCCCTGGGCGGAGAAAGTCCTCAACCCGGCCGGGAATCGAACCCGGAATCCCATGTTCCAGAGCAGAAACGCTAGCTACGAGACTCCCATTGGGGAGGACGACGGTTTAAATCCGCGTCCGGCCACCCTGATTTATGTTTTCCGTAATTTTCCTAAATCACTCCAAGTAAATGTCGGGATGATTCCCTTAAAAGGGCACTTCTTTTACCCTTCCTTGACGCAGTGCCATTTCCTGCTGCGTCTCTGATGACCTCAACATCGGTGGCACATTAAATACAATCCTCCTTCCGTCCCTCATTTAAAGGCATAGGTTTAACGCAATAAGTCGGGCGTTAAAAGTTAGAAACTGCTTACACGTCAAAGACAGCATAATTTCATGGCGCGAAAATTATCCAGATTTTATTAACCGTGCATTTGTGCATGGCAGCACTTGGCGACTTCCAACAAACTTCACACAATTTCGAAAATTTCCGAAACTTTTTTTTCCCGCTGATATCCCTGACAGAATGATGAAAGGAAAAAAGACTTTTATCGCTCCTACATTTTAGCTGTTCATGCAGTAAGGCGTCAGCATTAGGCATGAATTTTGAATTTATTACTTCTTTACTACTCACTCTATTCGCAACACATTTGTCTGACAGTATCCACACATATCGCTGAGTGTACCTGAAATATTATAGCATTGTACAACACCTAGCTCATAAACATTCAGATGTTTTCGAAAAACTAGCTTCTCTTAAAACAGAGCGTCTTCAACTGCAAAGTGCTATGCTTCTTCAGGTCAAGTATTTAACACATTAACTGATACGGAAAGTGAACGAACTTCTGAAGGTGGTTTACATATGGGACTTCCAGTCTTCAGATAGCAATTTGGAGGGGAGAAGGGGGTGGTGGTTACGCGGTCTATTTGAAACTTCACACTTTCCGCAAATTATGCAGTTGTCTGTAATGAAGTACTATCTGAAAGAAGCCACGCTCTGATAAGATATCACTGTAGTGCAAAGCATGACAGCTTGGTTCAAATGTTCCCGAAATGTAAAATTGTTCGGTTCACAAAACGAAATAACCTTATCCTACGGGTATAGTGTCAGCGAGTCAAATTCTCAATCGCTCAACTCACACGAATACCTGGGTGTAAAAATTTCTAGAGATTTGAAATGGAACCGTCACATAGACGCAGTCTTAGGGAAAGATGGTGGCAGGCTGCCATTCGTTGGTGGAATTCTAGGAAAATACAATATGTGTACAAAAGAAATTGCTTAGAAATCACTCGTGTGACCCATCCCCCAATATTGCTCGAGATTCTTGGATCATAATCAGATACGACTGCCAGGCGATACTGAATGTATACAAAGAAGGGCAGCACGAATGGTCACAGGTTTGTTCGACCCGTTGAAGAGTGTCACAGAGTTTCTGATGAAATTGAACTGGCAGGCGCTTGGAAACAAACGTAAAATATCCAGAGAAAGTTTACTTGGAATATTCCCGGAGGAATCCTTAAATGTTGAATATAGGCGAATGGTAGTCAATAGAGGGAATGACTGCGAATGCACGTTCGATCTGCGTTCGCTTCCCTTAGCTGCGGTTGAAACTGAGCCTAAAAATATGCGAGATGTAGTTGGCAGCTCTGTAAATGCTGACCGGTGAGTCGCTTAAAGCCCAGGCAAAATTAATCTCGGAGGGACACATCACGCGCTCAACAATTCAAATAGTATCACAACCGATTAAGCATATCCACTGAGGATCTAGAGCCTGTGACTAGTGTATTGAATATAAAAATGGAAAACTGCAACAACTCACTCTTTGAAATATTTTTAATTCCATTAACTAGTTTTGTAGCCTTTACAGACTCATCTTCAAATATGGCACACAGAAATTGCGTCTTTATTTCGTTAGAGTGATGCCGGGTACTGGCTCTCTGACGTGGAGACAGAGAACTCTTTAATGTATCGCCGTGAGCGACTGTTACATGGCGACATGTGTCGGAAAACAAATTCTTCCACTTACCGTGGCAATGTGGTCGGTATTGCAGTTAATATCCACCTGGCTACTGCCATTTTAATTGTGTATTGGCCACAGATTAATCGCCTTTCAGTGTAAATATAAATACGAAATTTCACGATCACCATAAGGTTTACTACTGATGTACATTACAAAGATGTTCAGTCAAAAGAATAGCATACTTTGCTCGGAAACAGTTTCTTGGTTTTGTGCATATAACACAAGGGCGTGCTGAGAGGTAATTACTCCAAATGTTTTATTTGAAAACTCTTAAGCTACATATCTCCAGCCCTCTGCTTCTAGGTGGATCCGATTTGTACCGTGTAACATAGCGGTGTGTGATGTAACTATGTCGGAGCGTGAGAAACAGCTCAGAAAACTGAAAGCACGAATTCGAAGAGTTGGTCAGCATTACAACGCCAAACTACAGCCTAGCGCTGCGACGTCTGCAGCACTCCGATGCAGTTCGTTCACTGCCATCGATTGACCTCCACACAGCCCCGACTTGGTCCCATCCGATTTTCATCTGTCTCCAAAACTTACGGAACACATTCGAGGACGTTTATAGTTCGAAGCCGTGCAAGCAGAGGTGAGGTTGAGGCTCTGTTAGCATAGTCAAATATTCTACAGTGACGGTATCAACAAAATCAACATTTCACAAATTGAGATTACGTAGTCCGATGACTACAGCTTCAGTGCGCTGCAGCTGGAATTTGTTAACTCGTGTAAATACTTGAGTGTATAAATTTGTAGGGGTATGAAATGGAACGATCATATAAGTATATTTGTAGGTAAAGCGCGTGCGGTTCATTGGTACAATACTGGGGAATTGCAATCAGTACCAGATAGGACGAACAGGGGATATTGAACTTATACAGAGAAGGGCAGCAAAAAATGCTCACAGGTTTGTTTGACCCATAGGAGAATATCACGAAGGTGTTCAAAGAACTGAACTAACGGACAGTTGATGATAGACACAGACTATCCCTTGAAAGAGCAAAGTATCGCGAGGAGGCCTACTTAGAAAGTTTCTAGAACCGACGTTACATGATGAATGTAGGAATATACTGAAACCGCCTACGTATCGTAACTGTAGGAAGCGTGAAGACCAGATTAGACTAAGCATAGCACCCACAGAGGCTTTTAAGCAGTCACAATTCGCACGCTCCATGCGTCAGTGGAGTGAGAATAATAAGTCCTAATAACTGGTATAACGGCAAGTTCCATCTGCCATGCAGTTCACAGTCGTTTGTAGAGTACAGATTATAAGCTGCCTATTTTTTTGTTTAAATTTGGATTACAAGAAAATGGGCGTCTTGGAAAATGTCCTAAATAAGTCTTCTTCACCACCACCACCACCACCACCACCACCACCACCACCACCACCACCATCGCCGCCATCATGAGTGTTATGCCCTAGGGCAGGTCTTCACATGTGCCTCTAAATGCAGTCCCATCATTTGTTACCCTCTTGTTTTCTCACAACTATTTTCTGTCCCTACACTGTCCACCACCTGGTATGTTCTGCGTCTTCTTCTTTTTTTCCTTCTTCTTTCATTAACTATTTCCTCCATACCATCAATAAACAATCTCTTCTCATTTAGTGTCCATGCCAATTGTGTTTCCTCATCCTGCTACCTTTAAAATTTCTCTCTGTTCTCCCACTTAACACCACCTCATTTCTTACTGCGCCTGCCTATTTTATCCCCTATCAACGCACACACATAAAAGCCTCCTGTTATGAAACGTCTCGTTGGCAATTGCTATACGTGTTTTCACCTCCTTATTACTTCCAATGTCGTCCATAATAGCGCGTCGCAGTTATCTAAAAACACTAAATTGTTCTGTATCTTCCTGCCTAACATTATAGTTGTTCTTACTTTTCTTGCACTTATCACAGGACATTTTGCCTTTTTCTTATTATTTCTCATTCCAAGTTACTCACGTGTCTTGTTTAATTCTTTTAACATTTCAGTCATACTTCTTTCGCTCACTACCAATAACACCATATGATCCGCGAGTCTAATACATTCTGTTCTCCTAACAACAATCAGCTCCCCTCTATTTATTTTCAAACGTTTTTGAATGACATGCTCCAAATATATTTACACACTAAGGAAATTAAACGTATCCCGGAGGAATTATCCCAGTGCGATGGAAATCGATACACGTGATGTACGTGTAGGGGCAAATGAATGATTACAGTTGCAGAAAAACTGGATGATTAATTCAAGAGAAAGAGCTTCACAAATTGATAAGTCAATAACGGATCCTGACGGATATCGTACCAAACTCAGTTCAGTTGGTTCGTTACATCGTCAAAATCGCGACCTGGTTTAAAGAACCTCCCCATAGTGTTCCAAACGTTCAAAATTGGTGAGAGACATGGCAATCTTGCTGAGCACTGTATTGTCTGGCATGTTCAAAAACAAACACGTAGATACTATCTCCGTGTGTGGTGCGTAAATTGTCGGCAGGCACCTCACTTAGTGTCCCGAGCAGAGTTCAAGCCGCCATAGAGACAAAGGGTGGACACACTGCATATTAATGTCCACTAATAGGTGCCTGTACACTTACTGATAGGATAGTGTATTTCGAAATGTTAGCATTTGGCTTTTCGCTTAGAGCTTATGTGCGGCGAGTCGTCGTATCTCTAAAAAGAGACACCTCTGGCAACACTAGTTGAAAATGTCCTTCAAACTAGCCGTGCTGCGCTCTCTACCTCCGGTTATTCTCGTAGGTGTCAGAGCTTCCGTAGCCAAGACGCCCCCTGGGTAAACGCTGCGGACGTCTGCAGTCGCGCCTGACGATCTGTCATGAATTATGAAATGTATTCGCAGATATCAGATATAATACGACAACGGCCATACAAATTAATGGAAACGTACAGGATGTTCCGTAATTCCCATCACTAACTGCTAGAACTTGTAGAGGGGACTGAGTACATAATACTCGTATTTTAAATTGTAACCCATCTCCGGCAACGTACCGTGTGCTACAACCATTTGAAAACATGTTGGTAACGCTGTCACTTTGACAAGTAATTTGTTACACTGAAGAGCCAAAGAAATACCGTGTAGGGCCCCCGCGAGCAGGCACAAGTGCCTCAACACGCCGTGGCATGGAATCGACTAATGGCTGAAGTCGCGCAGGAGGGAACTGACATCATGAATCCTGCAGAGCTGCCCATAAATCCGTAAGAGTACGAGCGATTAGAGATCTCCTCTGATCAACACGTTGCAAGGCATCCCAGATATGCTCGATAATGCTATACAATTTACTGAAAACGTACAGGATGTTTGGGGAGTTTGGTGGCCAGCGGAAGTGTTTAACCCCGGAAGAGTGTTCCTGCAGCCACTCTGTAGCAATTGTGGTTGTCTGGGATGTCGCATTGTCCTGCTGGAATTACCCACATCCGTCGGAATGCACAACGGACATGAATGGATGCGGGTGATAAGACAGGATGCTTACGCACGTGTCACCAGTCAGAGTTGTATCTAGACGTATCAGGGGTCCCACATCACTCCAAATGCACACGCCATACAACGTCACAGATCCCCCACCAGCTTCAACAGTCCCTAGCTGACATGCAGGGTCCATGGAGTCATGATGTTGTCTTCATACCCGTACACGTCCATACTCTATATACATTTTGAAATGAGACTCGTCCAACCAGGCAATATGTTTCCAGTCATCAACAGTCCAATGTTCGTATCGATGGGCCCAAATGAGGCGTAAAGCCTTGTGCTGTGCAGTCAACAAGGGTACACGAGTGGGTCTTCGGCTCTGAAAGCCCATGTAGATGATGTTTCGTTGAATGGTAAATTGTAACCCGTCTTGTTGATGGTCAAGCATTGAAATTTTCTGTAATTTGCGTAAGGGTTGCACTTTCGCCACGCTGAACGATTCTCTTCAGTTTCCTTTCTTGCAGGATCTTTTTCCGGCCGCAGCGATGTCGGAGATTTGTTGTTTTACTGGACTGCTGATATTCACGCTGCCCTCGTGAAATTGTCGTACAGGAAAATCCCCACTTCATCGCTGCCTCGCAGATGCTATGTCCCATCGCTCTTGCGCCGAGTATAATACCACATTCAAAGTCATTTAAATCTTGATAACTTGCCATTGTAGCAGCAGTAACCGATCTAACAACTACGCCAGACACATGTCTTACACAGGTGTTGCCGGCGGCAGAACCATATTTTGCCTGTTTACATATCTCTGTGTTTGAATACGCATTATTATACCAGCTTCTTTGACATTTCAGTGTAGATGTGACACAATACATCTATTCTACAGTTTCACTCGTTAATAACCAAAGAAACAAAAAAAATCGGTCTTCAGAGGCACTGTTTTTACAGGAGGGCCTTTTCCAGTTCGAAATCAGAATGAAATTAATACCTTCAGCTGATGACGGGCGTTGAGATATATCTACGAAGACAGGTGAAAATGTGTGCCCCGACCGGGACTCGAACCAGGGATCTCCTGCTTACATGGCAGTCGCTCTATTCATCTGAACCGTCGAGGGCACAGGGACTGCAGGGACTATCCCGCGCAAGCCTCCTGCGAGACCCACGTTCTCACCTTATATGTCCACACATTACATTTGTAGTGTCCTTTCGGACATGTCCCAAAGAAGACACCATATCCATATAAATATATTTTCCAATTCGCGTGCGCTGCGTCTCCACGGGGCACCACAGACGCACCTGCTGACGGTGAAGGCACCCTTTCTCGAGGACGTTGCGCAAATGTAACGAAAAGCGTGTGGGGAGGAGTCAGGCGTTGTGGACAACGATCTTGATAAAGGCGACGAGCAGCTCTTCGAGTACTGTGAGCTTGGCCACACAGAATACTCATGTCGGTGTATTCGGCAAAAGTGTACTCAACAATGTTGCTCTATCACTCACAGACACATGAACGAGACTCGAACCAGTTCAGAGAGGTAGGACAGCCGTCAAATGACATCATACGATCCGACGTAAGTACCTCCCCCCCCCCCCCCCACCTCCAGTGATGATTACCCTGTTGCATACTGCATTAGCAAAGATGTATTTATACGGCTGTAGCACGGATATACGTTTCCATACATGGATTCCATTTCAAAATATCGTCACTCAGTTCCCTAGAAGTTTTTAACGGGAATTTTGGAACATCCTGTATCTCTCCAGTAACTGTACAGCTGTTTCCAGAATTATTTCACTCTGCAGAGGAGTGTGCGCCGATATGAAACTTCCTGGCGAATTAAAACTGTGTGCCGGACCGTGACTCGGACTCGGGAGCTTTGCCTTTCGCGGGCAAGTGCTCTACCATCTGAGCTACCCAAGCAAGACTCACGCCTCGCCCACACAGCTTTACTTCTGCCAGTACCTCGTCTCCTACCTACAGCTGTTGAATCTCATTCGAAATATACGGATGTATTTCAGGATTTCGGCGTTGTGCAACTTCGCAGAAACATGGCTGAATTATCCTGTATATTGTTATCATTAAAACGAAGCACCTTTCCGTCATTTCAAGCACTACTAAAGTTGCTAGGTGTAGGAAAAAATACTAATATCATACTGAAAATATCGGAGAGAAGCGATAGAATTCCTACAAACAACTTGAAGAAAATCATTTTGGGTACTAGGCCATGTCATTATAAAACAGTGAAACAACTAAAATAACGACATTTCGACCATCGTTTGAACGATATTCTTCAGAGCGAATAAATGCCACGAAATGTCAAATCAGCAGCAGCAAAATGAAAGTTCGATTTGGAAACAACTTCTATTGCTTCTTTCTAATCTTCTATTAATTTCCCGAATTTCTCGTCCGTTTCGTATGTTGCTTTCTTTATACATTTCTAGAGCTTGCAATTTCACATAGTAACTCATGCCTGCAAACGTCATCTAACGAGGCTACGGAGCACCAAAATATAGGCGCCAGCTCCGGCAAATGTTTGTAAATAGAGTGTGACGCCGTGATTATGTATCTATTTGAGGTAAGGGCCCCAGTACCGGAAACGAATGAGTCGAAAGTTAAAAGGGAAAATCGTTATCTTACCTCTGACGGTGGAATACAAGTACTGATACTGTTGTTGTTAACATTCAAAGGTGGTAGTATGGATCTAAGTAAGAAAAAATGTCCGGTAAACATGGGCCACAAAATGCGTACCTGAGGAGCTATGAGCACTTGTTCAATAGTGGAGACATGTTTTATGCTAGCGAAGACGAACAAGTCCTCACAGTTCTTAAGGTATGCATTTTACAGCTCATGTGTACTGCACATTGCTTTCTTCTTTCGGTCCATACTACCACCTCTGAAAGTTTCCTGCCCTACATTTTAGCTACAACACTACCGGAACATACTGTTACACGTAACAGGGATGTATTCTCTTCTAATTTTGCGTTATAGGGACATAACCTCAAATTTATACATTTATCCATCTCCATCACCATAGAAAATTGGTAACATCTTCATTGGATCTCCCTGTATACACATATTTTACAGACTGCAGCGCCTGTAAGTTACATACTCTGTAGCGTCGCTGGATGACGTTTCCAGACGTCGATTCCTATGTAAAACTTCATCAGCTAGGTCCCCTCTACAGACTCGATAAGTGTGTAGCATGACGTGTGAAACATTCTGTATGCAAAGTGAATAACATGGAAGAAGGGGCTAGAACCCTCTCTCTCTCTCTCTCTCTCTCTCTCTCTCTCTCCTCATCTATCAACTACCAGCTTCCTTTTAAGTCTTACAACTGCTGTCTGATTTCTGGCCGAGTTCTAGATAACATGCCGCTCACTGTATTTTATCGCTGGTAGCATCTTAAATTCAAACTGTATATTCTGGTCAAAACTGTCAAAAGTTATTTTCTACATCTATAGATGTTATAAATATGGGTTGAAATTCTTCAACCGATCTCTAGCGGCTAGTGTGTTCTCTCAAAATCGATTTTCCTCTAGCTCGTCTTCTCTAATGTGTCGCATTCCTCTGTAAATATTTTGGATCAGTATTTTCAGCCAGGACGTATGAAAGTGATGGTTCGGTAGTATTCGCACTTATCGCTATTTGCCCTATTTGGTATTTGTGTTATTTTTTCGTTTAGTCTGAAGATTTAGCAGTCACGTAAGCTAGCATAGATGTTGAGGAGTGAAGCAGCAAACGCCGACAGAGTGAGTCCTCGCCGGTGTTGATAGAGCCCTCTGGTAGCGAAGCCCTGCACTATAGACAACTGAGTCTATGAGGGACTAGTAGCGACACCTAGCAGCGAAGTGATGAACCTCAAAATGGCCGCGAAAATTGAGTGACTTAAATGTCTAGTTGCTGTTTACTTCTTCCTTTACACTATTATTACAAAACAGACTATGGCATCACTGCTCGGTTTGTCTGTTACCGTATCATTGTGTATTTCACGCGTTACAAAATAGCTCTGTTCTCGTAACATAAAATGCAAACTACATCTCCAGTGACATTTATGTATGCAGCATGTTACATTCATCATTCCCTCTTTGTAATTTAGTATTACTAATAGTTTTGTCCACACTTTTCAGCATTAAAAATGGATATGTGGCTCGGAATTTAATAGCAAAAGAAACAGCCATACTGGCAGACAGTCTCTCTCATTAACAAAAATACGAAATGTAGGTTCAATTTCCTCAGCGCAGTGAGGTGTCGGGGCTACTGTTACTTTAAATGGTACCAAAATAATCGCACAGTATTGTGGGTTAAAGAATTTTGAACAGCAAGGGGAACTGTAAGTAAGTTTCTTGCAATGCAACGTTAGTGATATAATAGTACAGCAATAATAGACGTTTGTTATGCTTTTTTCTTATTTTACAGTTTCGCTCATTATTTATGGCAAACGCCTTGCAGAGAAGGTAACATTCTGCATCTTCGGCTACGGCCTTTACAATCTCTTTCATTCAACTAGACTTAACCGGTAGAGGTAGTAATATAATTTCTTTTCTGATCCACAAGATACTTTCACGAAAAGTAGAGGCAGAGAGGTTGTCATATAACTATTAATCGAAATATTATATGAAATATATGGACGTGTTGGTAAATCGCCAAGAAATTCCTCTTATTAATGTTAAGTGTTATCTCTTTGATTCAACATTCAGCTCACATAAAACCACGAGAAATATCATTTTTCATAATAAAAAAGAGTCTATTTCATTAGTGACCTGTGTCAAATCAAACATCTCATTTTAACACTAGAATAATTTGAGAAAAATAGGCCTCTGTTCGTTTCTGAAAATGCAATTAGTGAAAATAATGTATTTTCAAAAGGTATTGTCAACTGTTACGAAACCATTTCTTATACAGAATTTATTTATCACGTAGTCAATCATGATACTAAAAAGAACACATTGTTGGCTTGTGTTTTGCTATTGATATAATATTTTGCATTTTCTTATGACTGAAATAATTACTGCTTTTTCAGCACTGAGAATGTGTGAAATACAGTATGTAATATATGAATCAGTATGATAATTTTTTTTCGAATATTGACTGTTAACTACAAGAAAATGGCTGATGTTTTGGTATTTACCTCAGTAGTATTCAGCACACGAAGGAAAACAAAATCTTTTATTTTTTTTTTTGCAAGGTTTTTATTTCGTAGTTGTAATCCTACAAATATTAATGATACCATGCAGTTTCTTTTGATAGTGAGGTATATTAAATACCTTAAAATATATGAAGATGAAGTCTGGTGAAGAAAGTGTGTGAATTAAAATTTGAAATGTTTGCAGCAGCATAATCAGGTTTAGTTTGTAGTGTGGCAGTAAGCTCCACGTGGTATCCGAAGCACGGACCCCACGGGGGTACCCGGCATGCGCCACATGCCAGGGCAGAGGTGGAGGCTAGTGTTCGGAAACCTGAAAATTCCAGCGCTGGCCGGGGATAGAACCCCGGCCCGACTGGGGCGAATAGCCCCAGCCGAGGCGCTGGAACGTTCCAGACCCCTTACCACTAGACCACCGAGGACCCAGGCTGATTCATGCTCTAGAGTCCAGCTAGTGGTCGTAGAGCCCTTCCTGCTGTCCTCCGTGTTTACACCGAGGCAGCAGTAGCATGGTATAACAGGAAGTGTTTACCTGTGTCCGCTGGATGTACGACTTATTTACCCTGCTGACGTTCGTGCCGCTATAATGTCCTTAGTTGCGTTACAATTATTTGCAGGGACCGAAAATCTGCCTATGCAGTTACACGCAGTCGAGTCTCACTATTTGAACCTTTGTAATTCGATCGTGTTGTCAAGACCCATGTAAGAACTTCTATATATTGAAGAAACCTCATGTGTTCGGTACATTCCAAAAACGGAAGCGACCGTCATAACAGACAGACAGCCCCGTAAACATTTTGCAATGAAGTGTCAGCCGGTACGTAATAATCGATATCTGGAATTGTTTTATCGGTTATTAAGATAATCGTTTCACCCCTATACACTTCGAAAAATTCTCGTATTTTATCAATAAAGCATAAGCACAGTACATAAATCCGTCGCGAAAATGACATCGAAGAAGTACAAGTGTTCGAGTACCACAGAAAAGAAGTGGGTCCTCGAAGGTGTGGAACGGAGAGCAGAACAAAACTAAGATGTAATGTTTCGGGATTCCCTCATACTCGCTGTAGACACTCCAGAAGCAGGAAGATCAGTTGGTGACGTGTCATGAGGAGCGAGGAATAAATTCACTCTCAAATAACTACTGTACGAGATGCCTCGCCGCCTCTTGAAGGGTGTCATGGGATTCTGCGGCCGTGTGACTTGGCGACCCGTGAGTCAACGCGGTGTTTCTGACCACATACATTTTAGCTGCGGGTCCTCCGACCTTCGAAGGAAGCCACGACAATGGGGACGCTCTGCCTGTAGTTTTGTAATAAGAACTCCCCTCCACATTTTATCTAGGCTTAAGACTGTCTATGCACATAGTGCATAGCCGTGTTTTAAAAAATAGTTATTTTTGTTACCTTTTCTTTCTACAACATTACTTCCTGTCTTATTTTACGAACTTTTCGTAGGAATGTCGTAAATTTTAAACGTCTTAAATCCACCGAGTCATTATGTGTTCTTAAAATATCTTTTAACTCTTTTTCAACACATAATTCAGTGTGCGATTTGCAGGGGGGGGGGGGATTTCCCCCCTCTGCATCAGACCATCCCCTCCTCTGATTTTAGTTTATGCATCGCAACCTGGGATGTTTATTTCCCACGCACTGGAGTAAAACTTTACATATAATTTAAATTTGTGGAGCCGAACACTGAAAGTTTTTAATAAGTCTTACTATTAATACGTTTCAGTTTTCTATCATCAGAATAAGTACAACTTTTCCCAAATGTGCCTCTACTTTTGGAATTCCCCTCGTATAACTGTACCCGTATGTAGATGATTTTGTAAATAAGCTTTACCTATAATGTACTTTTAAAGATGTAACAAGGGATGGCTTTTCTGACAGTGCATACGCGTCAATAGTGAGTTTCGGCATTAACATCTATTTATAAATAGCTGTTTAACCATGCGTAACGCCACGGTCAATGCTAGTAACATATATAATTCTACTAACCCCCTAAGACATCCCCCACACTGGTAAAAGCACAATTCGCACCCTGACACATATGTATCTTTTACCTCTTTCACTGAAGAGGCTGACCAACGGATTATTATTTTTTTTTTAATTTCAGGTATTGATTTTATTGCATTCTCCTTTAGCGTATTGATCAGAAATTGTAGGTTCAGATACCTTTGGCTTATTGAGTATCGTTTGCTATGCCAAACTTCTACAGCATTCATGGTCCTGTGCATCGAATTGATGACGGCAGAAAGCTGACCAAAATCACTTCGAAATAAATTCTCTGTACGCAGATAACTTTGATACTGTTGTGTTAGGTATCGAGGTATTGCCTAACGCAACTGAAGCCAAGTTAGGAGTGAATTTATTTCGAAATAATTTCGGTCGACTGTCTGTCTTCACCAATTCCACATTTCAGATGATGTACTAGGATTTTCCACCTATTGACTGACTATATAGTCTACGAATTCATGATCTTTTCGCCACTGGGCATTTGCTACGCTGTTACCATCCATGCATCATCAAAGCAGTCCGGCGGAAGATGTGCTCTACAGCATACATGCGGCAAGACAGTCGAACTGCTTCTTCATCCCTGTATCTCTCCACTAATCCCAGTTCTTTTATGTCTTCCAGAGGCATTGCTTGAAATGAAAATTACAACTGGAAATAGATGTCTCGAAGAACACTGTTTCCATAGCTTAATTTTCAGCCATTTCGAAGTCTAGCATTGCAGTATTAAATGACAACCCAGATATGACAATTCTCGATTCAGAAAAAAATATTTCACAATTATTTTGACTTTCCTCTGGTAAAAAAGCTAGTCTTCCGTGCTTCAAGTATCAACATGCAATGGTGTACAGCTGTCCGAAATGTCCGTCCATAAGAAGAGCTTTATTTTCACACATTTTCTCCCTTTCTTCGTAACTGATCACCCGGATTCATTTGTCAATTTTCAAAAAAACTTCAGTCACTTTCAAAGTCTCTTCGCGCAGCTGAATCCCTGAACTAATGCCATGGTTATGGGACATCCCAGTAGCTTCCCTTACACAGTGCAGGGTTTTTCATAATTCGTCATACTTGCGACGTAATCTAAACGTGTATCTCGCAAATCTTGAAATTGCTCTTTAAACCTTCAGAAAGCCCGCATCTCGTGGTCGTGCGGTAGCGTTCTCGCTTCCCACGCCCGGGTTCCCGGGTTCGATTCCCGGCGGGGTCAGGGATTTTCTCTGCCTCGTGATGGCTGGGTGTTGTGTGCTGTCCTTAGGTTAGTTAGGTTTAAGTAGTTCTAAGTTCTAGGAGACTTATGCCCACAGCAGTTGAGTCCCATAGTGCTCAGAGCCATTTGAACCATTTTTGAAACCTTCAGAAAACAGGCACTGTCTCCTCTCCGCAGATTCTTTGCCAGCATTTACGCATTCGTTTCTCAATCTCCACGTCTGTTTCGTCAGGTTGGGCGAGAAACTTACTGTTCAGCAGTGATTCTACCATTTACAATTTTTAAACTGCCGCTGCTCCTATTTCGCTCGGAGTTCATGCACAGGCAATTCGTGTACTTACCACATTTTCGGTGCTCCTGGCACCGATTAGCGACCTTTCCTTTTTCCAACTACACGGTCCAGTCACATTAACGTGATCACCGCCTGTGTCCGACGTTAATGTGCAGTAACCACTCACAGACAGCGGGTGGCAGCACTAGCAGTGTAGGGTATGTGTAATGCGGAAACTCAACCACTTATGTGACATCCAAAAGGACGTGATCATTGCCTTTCGGGCCACCGGTGGATGCATTTTCGAAACGGAAAAGTTCGTAAAATGTTGGCGTGTTGCCATATTTAAAGCACTCCGTGCATGGCGCTGTCCAGAACCGACGTTGAGGCCGTTGTGGTGCACCACGGGCCACATATGACAGGAGTTAAGAAGGCTGCAGGTGAATAACGTGCAACTGTTGAGCAACTGACCACGCACGTGAACCAAGGGGCTACCGACAGTGTCTCCTCAAAGACCACTCGGCGAAAAATGCTGCGTATGGGTCTCCACAGCAGACGCCTGGTCCACACACCTATGCTGACTGCTGTTTATCCGGGACGAAGGCTGGAATTTCCTGAAAGTGAATACCCTGCAACAGTCGACGGCAGGTTTAAGACCGGAGGAAGGATCATTTTGGTCTCAGAAACGTTATCGTGACACTCCCGCCGTGACCTCGTCGTTCTGAAAGGCACAGTGCATGAGCAGAAATATCCGTCGGAACCATTGCCACACCTACATGGAGTGTGTTTTCCCTCGGAACCTACCAGCAGAACAACTGAATCTCTGACACAGCTTGCAGTATACGTGCGTGGTCTGAAAAGCACCACGATGAGTTTGCTGTACTCCACCGACCGCCAGGCTTCCCGGGCTTAACGGAATCGAGAATATGTGGGACCACCTCGATGAGGCCCTTCGTGTCCTGGGTCCTCAACCGACAAACATAGCGCAGCTGACTGAGGCACCGGCGTCGGCATGGCTCAGTACCTCACTGACTCCTGCACCTTTCTCAGTTGTCCGCACTTCGCGTTAATTGTATCCTCCTACAGTGAGTCGATGACGACACTCTCCCGCACACGACAGCATCATCAACAGCCGCAGATTGCTGTTCACTTTGCCTGTCACATCATTTATGTCTATAGAGAATAACAGCTGTCTGTTACACTCCTGACGATACCCTTGTCTCTGATCAACGCTCGCCGTCGAGAACGTACTGGTATCTGTCTTTGAGCCACTCACATATCTGGGAACCTACTCCGTATGCTCATACGAGACCCTTCGTAAACAGTGTGCAGTGGAGCACCGTGTCAAAGGCTTTTCTCAAATCTAGGAGAGTGCAATCTGCCTGGCACCCTTCATCCGTGGTTCGCAGTATATAATGTGCGAAAAGGGCAAGCTGGGTTTCACACGAGCTATCTAAAACCGTGCTGATTTATGGACATAGGCTTTTCGGTGTCTAGGAATTTATTATAATCAGATTCAGAATACGATCTAAAATTCTGCAGAAAATCGATGTCAAGGACACTGGTCTGTCATTTTGCACATCCTTTCTTTTACTCTTCTACTACACGAGTGTCACCTGCGATTTTTTAAACTGCCTTAGGTTGGACCCATTACAGATGTAATATTCAGAAGGCAAATGTATATTGGTCTCGTTATATACGGGTGCCACTTGCGCTTTTCCCAGTCGTTTGCGAAATACTGCTGTGCAAGAGATAGGCGATAAATGCGAATGAAGTAAGTAAAACCGAAATTGTTTTAACCTACTCGCTGTCGCTGAATCCTTTCCACGGGATGCGTCCTTGAGCGGATCAAACAGGTAGCAATAAATGCTCTACAAATGTGGTCGACTTTTGAAGTTTTTCTTATGAGTTAATTACGCTGCAGACAGCTTCCATTCTGCATAATATCAGCAATATGAAAATGAAAATTCACGCAAGTCAAATCTGTAGGGACGATGACGTAGAGTCTCCCAGCCCATTATGGTTTCTTTTTCCTTCCAGTGGGCGAGCATTGTTGTGTAATATTATCACGTCTTTTCTTTGACATTGGCGACCCTTTCCTCTCATCGCTGGCTTTACTTTGCTCATCAGTATGTGTGAGTGGTCAGCGCTGCGTCCTGTACGCTGATCTTCCAAATAATCACCAAAATACGACAACTGTGGCATCCAAATGATGGCCAGCATCACGTTCATCGCTGATGCTCGAGTTTTGAATTTCTTTCGGACAGGTGAGCTGGTGTGCTTCCATTTCACGCCTTGTCCTTTCGAGTCGGGTTCACCATTTAGAACGAAAGTTTCAGCACACGTTAAAATCTCGTTCAGAAAAGGTTCACCTTCACATTCATAGCACTCTTTGTTTCCTTGTGTTGTTGTGTGAATTCTTGCGGGACCCACGTTGGACTTGTTTTGCTGTACTTGAGCATGTCACTGACAACGTTACGAACTGTGCCGCTACCTATTGCAGCTATTTTGCTATTCAGTTCTAATGCCACACATCGGCCATCAGGAGTAATGTCGTCAGGGCCGGTTTTAACCGAAGGAGGAGACACTTCAATTGGCCGGCCACGGCGTTTTTCATTTGTCACTGAAGTTCGATTGTTTTTGACCTGTCCTACGTATTTATCGAAAATTTCCGTCGTTCGCACAGCTTCGACCATACTGAAAAATCGTTAGAGAAAATATTTTGGCCGTTTTCCACCTTCTGAAAGGGAAAACGCATCGCTGAACGTTGCTCAGTTAATTTGGAAACTTTAACCGGACATGTCATTGTTAATTGCAACATTAAGGTTATAAATAACAGCCGCTCTCAGCTCATCTCAGTCACGCCAACCTAAAGTCATGAAACTACAAAAATTCTTCCTACAAACTACGCGACTTCATTAATTTGCTTTTGCAGGGGAAAGTCAGGAAGGAGTATGCACTTAGTATTTAATCGGTCATTTCTAGTTGATGAGAAAGTTAAAACAAACAAATAGCAAAACATTGCTCATTTATTTACGAACAACATTTATCAGATACAGCTGAGTAACTTTTAACCCAAACCTTAAATGTCATTATATATATGACACTGCTCGTTCGTACTCGTGGCCGCATAATCTGGTAAGAGTACGCACTAACACCAATAACAAGAAAATGCACCATGACCTTCATAAGCTGTGCATTCTTCATGCCACTGTTGGGAGTAATTATCACACTTAATACGGTCTTCCGTGACAGACTCCTTTTAGTCTTCAGTACACCTTGGGCAGTTCAAAACATGAAGTTGGAATAATAGACAATTGTCAAGGTGATTCGATAAACCCTATGCCAGGCACTTAGATGTGATTTGCAGAATATCCATGTAGGTGTAGATCCCTCCTTGGATTGTGCCCTGATTGTTGCTGAAGATGATGGCGCAGTTTAATCCAGAATAGCCGTAGAGATTCTACGTTGTTCGTTACTGATATTTTGTCCCTCCTTGGTTTAGTTTGTTTTTCTAAC
Source organism: Schistocerca serialis cubense (assembly GCF_023864345.2). Classification (NCBI taxonomy): domain Eukaryota; kingdom Metazoa; phylum Arthropoda; class Insecta; order Orthoptera; family Acrididae; genus Schistocerca; species Schistocerca serialis. The sequence goes on from NC_064640.1 coordinate 820,558,149, forward strand.
AATGCATTTTTGTATGTAGACTCAAACAGAATTTCGGATGTTTTTGCAGCTTTCTTTAGATGTTCGAAAACCTAAAATTGTGCAGTTCACAAAACGAAAAAACATAGTATCCTATGACTACAACAGCAATAGCTCTCATTTCCAATCGTTCAAGTCACACAAATACTTCAGTGTAACACATTGTAAGGATACGAAATGGAAGCAGGACTGAATAAAACTCAAGACGCGTTCATAGATTTGTAGACCTGGAAAAACGTTCGACAATGTAAAATGGTGCAAGATCGAAGTTCTGAAGAAAATAGCTCTAGGGAGAGACGGGTAAAATATTCGCACAAGACCCAAGAGGAAATAAGAGTGGAAGACCAAGAAGTGCAAGGATTAAAAAGGGAGTAAGACTTTGATATAGTCATTCGCCTCTACTGTTCAGTGAGTGCATCAAAGAAGCAATGAAGAAAATAAGAGAGAGGATCAAGATTCAGACTGAAATACGGGGTGAAAGGATATCAGTGACACGGTTTGCTGATAATATTATCGTCCTCAGTGAAAGTGAATTACTACAGGATCTGATGAATGAAATATACAATATAATGAGTGTAGAATTTGGGGTGAGAGTAAATCAAAGACAAAAGTGATGAGATGAAGCATAAACGGGAGCAGCGAGAATCTTAACATTGGTGATAACGAAGTAAGAAATGGAACCATCAAATTGTCTCAGTCAAAGGTAAAGATGGTGGCGGACTGTAATTCGTTGTTAGAATTAAAGGGAAATATAATCAGTGCACAAAGATGATCTTTTTCGAACTTTTGGTGTGACCCATACTCTAATATTGCTCCAGTGTGTGGGACCTGACCCATATACGACTAGCAGGGGATACTGAACTGTTCATAAGAAAGTCAGCACGAATGGTTACAGGTTTGTTTGGCCCACAGGAGAATGTAACAGAGATGCTGAAGAAATTGGCAGATGCCTGAAGATACACGTAAGCTATCCCGAGAAAGCCTACTTGCAAAATTTCTAGAACATACCCTAAATTTTGAATATGCGAGGTGTGTTCAAAAAAATTTCAGATCATTCGTAATTTCGCGCCAAAGGCGTGTTGGGGCGAAATGCAGTTGACATCCCTGCACACGCGTGTGCTTAATGTGTAACTGCGGGAAGTTTCATTGTTGTATGTCTGTTAGCTTATTGTTCAGTGCTGTATTGAGTAGAACGTTGTGTCGCACAGTTGGCGAACTTCGAGAGGGGATAGTTAGAGGAGCAATCCGCCTGCACTAAATTTTGCGTGAAACTCAAGAAAGCCGCTGTTCGGGGTAGCCGCGCAGTATGAGGGGCCTTGCCACGGTTCGTGCAGCTGCCCCCGTCCGAGGCTAGAGTCCTCCCTCGGGCATGGGTGTGTGTAAGTGGTGCAAGCCTAGGGACTGATGACCTCAGCAGTTTGGCCCCATAGGAACTTAAAAGCTAAACTCAAGAACACCTTTACAGACACACAAAAAGATGCAGGAAGCCTATGGTGATGACTGCTTAAGCCGTACTCGGTGTTACGGATGGTTCACACGTTTTAAAAACGGCCGGACGGAAGACGATCCCCGTGCAGGACGTCCTTCGACTTCTGCCAGCAACGCTTGTGTCAGGAACGTCAACGAAACTGTGCGTGCTGAACGAAGACTGACTGTCCGAGAGATTGCAGAAGAATGTAACATTGCAGTTGGATCGTGAAATCCTATTACAGCATCTTGGAATGTATCGTGTTGCCGCCAAGTTCGTGTCACGGCTCATGAGTCAAGAGCAGAAAGACCTCCGCCTCGCAATCTGAGAAGAGCTTTAGGATCACCCAAATGAGAACGAGATGTTCCTTAAGAAAATTACAACTGGTGATGAGACGTGGGTCTGCAGTTATGACGTTGAGAACAAGTTTCAGTCTTCACAATGGGTAGGGAAATGTTCTCAACGATCAAAAAATAAAAAAGCTTGTCAGGTCAGCTTGGCCCTTGCAGACATTTTTTTTATTTCCAAAGTTGAAAACCAAGTTGAGAGGACGAAGATTTGTAACGATAGACGCGCGGTCCAGCGAAAGGCGAAACAAGTCTGCTCCCGGAAGTGGAAACGGTGTTGGGAGCGGTGTATCAGTCGTGGGGGAGATCATATACAAATAAGTGGAGGTTAGCGTAGAGAAGTTCCAGAATTTTTTGAACAGACCTCGTAGACGAAAGGTAGTGAATACTGGAAAGTGGTCTGCAAATGTTCATACGGTTGCGTTCGCTTCCATTCGCTGCTGTGGAAACTGGGATTAATAATAGTATTCCCGCTGTGAGATGTTATTGGCAACTCTGTAAACGCTGAGCTGTGCACCGCTTACGGCCCAGGCAAAATTATTCTCTGAGGGACACATCATTATCTCCTTCGTGCCTTAAGTTGCTTCGGCCAAACTCCTACTCAGTTGCCAGGCCGATAGCTCGTTATCCTACTCCTCTGCAAGTAACGCTTCGTCTGAAACCATCTGTACGCTTATGTAGGTTAAGACACTGCAGCCACTCATAATGGTGGGTCCACGTTTGCGAGTAACTGACGACAGAAGAAATTCTGAATTTTGTGTGACACTCGGTAGCATTAAGAAAGCTGAGTGACATTTGTTGGTTGTGAGGTGTAACGGAAAGGATAATAGTTTCACATGTTGTGTTCGGATACCAAGATTTAAAGGCCTGAAGTCTCCTATTTCAGAAGTAAGGAGCGCAACAATCAAGTGATGTGTGAACAGTAAGTGCACACATTTTTGCTCGGTTGATTTTAATTGGGGTTGCAATGTGCAGGTCAAGCAAGTGTCGTACTGTAGAGAGGTTGGGCAAGAGGAGCGTTTTTTAACAAGTGTTTATGCTTATTTTGGATAGTTAGCTTTCTTATCTGAGAAGTAGTTACGGGTAGCACTTGAAATGCATTACGAATTGCTTCGTCATTCAGTCTAATATCGCCGCTCCCCCCCCACCCCTCTCTCTCTCCCCCCCCCCCCCACTCTCTCTCTCTCTCTCTCTCTCTCTCTCTCTCTCTCTCTCTCTCTCTCTCTCTCTCTCACACACACACACACACACACACACACACACACACAAACTAACTAAATACACTCCACCTCTCATGATTTTAAAAATAAAAGTGCTCTTAGAAAACTTGTTCACTCTACAGTTTATTTATGTGCCAAAGTTAATGTGGGGGAGGGGGAGGGAAGGCCACAGACGGCAGGGTGGGGGGGTAGGGCAGGGGGTACTGGCAAATGTCTGATTGCACCCAGGAGCAATGGTCTAAGAAAGGCTGGGAACCACTGTTCAAGTGCCTGTGAATGTGTACTGAACATAAATGTGGAAAACTGCAACAACTCAGTTTTTGAATTTTTTAAATTCGAGTTAACTAGTTTTGGAGCCGTTTCAGGATCATCTTCAAATGTGGTGCACAGAATTCGCGTCTTTATTTCTTTAGAGTGAATCTGGGTACTGGCTCTCTGACAAGAAGACAGAGAACTCTTTAATCTATCGCCACGAGCGGCAGTTACACGGCGACATGTATCGGGAAACAAAACTTCCTGTTTACCGTGGCAGCGTGGGCGGTATTGCAGTTAATGTCCATCTGGCAACTTGCGTTTTAGTTGTCTGTTGGCCACTGGTCAATCTCTTTTCATTGTACATATAAATACGAATTGTCACCATATATCACCAGCATAACGTTTACTACAGATGTACATTACAAAGATCTTCACTTAAAAATACAGGATACTTTGCTCGGAAACAATTTTTTTTTATTTTTGTGCGTATAACACGACGGCGTGCTGAGAAGGTAATGACTCGGTCTGTTTTATTTGATAAAGTCAGTAACATTCTACATCTTTACTATAGATATCTGCAGCCCTCTGCTGCTAGAGGGCTCCGATTTTGCATAACATAGCGGTGTGTGACGTGACTATGTTTGTGGGTGAGAAAGAGCTCACAAAACTAAAAGCACGAATTCGAAGACTTCGTCTGCATGTGGAGCGCACTCTACTTAAGCATGGCAGTGCCAAACTACACACGAGCGCTGCGGCATCTGCAGCTATCCGACGTCCTTGGTTCACTGCCGTCGATCATCCTACACACAGTCTCGATTTTCGTCTTTGTGCAAAACTAAGAAAACCTTCGAGCACTTCAATTGTTTCAAGCGGTGCAAGCAGAGGTAAGGTTGTGGCTCTGTTAACATAGTCAAACAATATACTGTGACGGTATCAACAAAATGGTATCTAGTTGGGAAAATTGTGCTGGTTTCCAGAGTGAGTGTGTTGAGAAATAAATTTATAGACATTAAGAATACAGATGTAGAATGTTAATAAAGTTTGTTTTATTTAAAAAGCGTTGAGAGTTTTCACAAAAAACATCTGTCGACATTACTTTTCAGTACGTCCTCGTACAGTGGAAGTCAGAAAATACGTACATTGATCAAAATAAGTGTTGACATGAATGCTGTTAACAGCACTAGGTTAAAAAAATTTTAACTGTATGGCAGTTGCAGATTAATTTTATTTGTAGCTAGCGCGATTATATGAGTGGAGGAGTATTAGATTTAATCGTGAGCATTAATGTAATTTTTAAGCATTGTCTCTATTGTCATTCTTCCTCTCTAAGTGCCTCGTCCTCCAATAACACTGCTGATCGGTAGCATGATCTGTTGTCCGTCCATGGTTTTTCAGAACATCGATTCAGTGCTGAACCGAAACTGCTGGCTTGAGTTATTTAGCCAGGATAATCCTGTGCGTCGTGGATAACGTATGCCAATAATCTTTAAAAAAAAAAAAAAAATGGTCAAATGACTCTGAGCACTATGGGACTTAACATCTGAGGTCATCAGTCCCCTACAACTTAGAACTACTTAAACCTAACTAACCTAAGGACATCACACACATCCATGCCCGAGGCAGGATTCGAACCTGCGACCGTAGCGGTCGCGCGGTTCCAGACTGAAGCGCCTAGAACCGCTCGTCCACACTGGCCGGCCATTAATGTTTCCTTGAATTATTATTTCCAACAGGTTTTATTTATTGTTGCGGAATTGCGCTTCCAAAACAATCGAGTTTTGCTCTCTAGATGCTGTTGAGAATTTCTGCGTCTTCGTAACGCCGTTTTTTGACTATATCTGCCGATGGTATCCTTAATATTTTTCGATACGATCGCATTGCAAATGCCTAATACAGTCCATTACTTATTTCCATAGAGTAGGACACCGAACGTGTCACATCAAAGTAGTCGAGTGCGAATCCTGATGACTGGTCTGTTGGTTCTCAGCAGTCGCCGCGGACTAAATGACTGCATTGGCTATAAGTTTTCTAGCTATTCTGGAGATTTTCCTTTGGATTAAATACGAGGTCGTTCCTCGTTGCTTAGATCGCGCAGGTTTCAGACCGTTTATGTTACTATGGCTACACTATTAAATGTGTGTCCACCACCATATCAGTAGATATAATGAAACGGCAGCCCTCTTTCGTTATGTCTTACAAGGAGATTTCTCCAGCGGTAGGATCGAATTTTTGAAACCATCTATACGGCTATGTAAGTTAAGCACCCAAGTATCACACACTGCAGCCATTCATCCTGGTGAGTCGACGTTTGCGAGGAACTGATGAGAAAAGAAATTCCGAATTTTTGTGTGACACTAGATAGCATGAAGAAAGCCGAACGACATAAGTTGGTTGTGAGAGTAATGGAAAGGATACTGGCTTCACATGCATGAATCTCACCATAGAAAGAAATCTATTTTAGGTTTTTAGCGAAGTGACATTGATAATCATTTTCATTCAATTGATGTAAATATTATTATTTTTTATTTCCACTTCTCGGTCACGTGATTCAATAGTGATATGAACTTCTTCAATTGGTGTAATTTTTCTTCTTATCATCCCTTCCCCACTGGAAATATTTGTTCGTGAACTTTTAATTATCTTCATGTATCAATTCCGATTTAATTTCTCTTGTTTTTATGACCCTGTATTTTCGTCTACGTTATTGTGTTCATTTTATCGACTTCTCACTTTGCTTGAATTTTATTTTACTTATAAAACATTCTCTCATTTAAATCTTCATCTACACTATTATTTCCATAGTGCACAAAGAATTTAGGTTCTGTTTTAAATATTTGTATGTCGATTACCATGCAAAAAAAGGCACGTCATGTAATGAAAAATACATTTTTAACACACTAATGCACAGTCAATATAAATAGATTATTTCGTCTTTTGTTTTCTAATTAATATATCGGAGTTTTGAAATAATTGAATAGTCAAACAGATAGGTATAATAAAATACACATTCACAAAAATTCCGATTGGAAGAAGAATGATACAAAGAAAAATTGAACAAATGGAAAAGTTCATACGGTGCTTAAAACGATGTGACAAAGGAATAGAACGAAAGAAATTTCATTTAAACCAATAAATTGAGTAAAAATAGGCATCGAAGTCATTTCGATAAAGATTTAACAATAAAAGAAATTATTGCACCTGACCAGGCATGGTTAAGCTTCTATCCTAACCATTATGACACGTATCCAGACTATGGAATACGACTTCCTTAACGCTGTGTAGCATCACGCCAAATTCCGAAATCTTTTCCGTCAGTTACTTGCAAACGGAGGCCCACCTGGATGCAGGGTCCGATACGGGGCATCTTAAATTACACTACCGCTTATTTGGTTTCAAAAAGTCAATCCCACCGCTGGGGAGCTCTCCTTGTTAGTTTTAAGAGTAACAAACGGCACATTTTGAAAGAACAGTAATGTCGCAGTCCAATAGCACCAACTAGCGGTGGCCCCTGCAAACCTGAAAGACGGCTCTAGCAAAGGCAAAGAAAATTTTACTGTAGCAAGTAACCTGGCAACGCTACACACACGTTTAGCCAACTGAACAACAACGAAATAATAATAATAATAATAATAATAATAATAGGTTCGCATGAGAGCTTCTGTAAAGTTTGGAAGGTAGGAGACGAGGTACTGGCAAAGCTGTGAGGACAGGGCGTGAGTCGTGCTTGGGTAGCTCAGTTGTTAGAGCACTTGCCCGGGAAAAGCAAAGGTCCCGAGTTCGAGTCTCGGTCCGGCACCCAGTTCTAATCTGCCAGGAAGTTTCAATAATAATAATAGGTCCAGTCACATTAATGTGACCAACTCCTATTTTTGAGGTCAACGTGTAATAACTCATAGACGCCAGGTGATAGCATTAGTAGGTGATGAATTGGGGGGGGGGGGGGGCGTGGTGGGATGCTGCAAACAGTGAAGTCGTTGTCATAATGCGTAAAAGGGGCGATTTATGTGACGTCCAACGGGGCATAATCGTTGACTTTCTTCCCAAGGGCGGAAGCATTTCCGAAACGGCAAAATCTGTAATCTTTTCACATGCCACTGTATGTAAAGTAAACCATGCATGGCAAAATTACGGTATTCTAATCCGGCTCCGAGGCAGCTGTGCTGCACTTCGGTCAGTAGGCGACACAGGTGAACGATAGTTGCAGATATGTGTGCTGGCGGATAGACGTGCAACTTCTGTGCAGTTGACCACCCAGACGAACCAAGGGCTACCACCAATGTTTCCTCGAGAACGTATGAACTTCCGCAGTAGGCACCTGGTTCTTGCACCCATGCTGACTGCTGTTCATTGCCATTGAAAGCTTGCATTTGTATGCCGGTACCACAACTGAAAGTCCACTGAGTGCTGGAGGTGGCCTCCCCATATTAATAATATTTTATGCTCCATCGGACAGATTTCCATTGGCGTGTAACGTCTGAAAGCAAACGCCCTGCAACCCTGAGGGAGCGTTATGGTGTGGGCAATGTTTTCGCGGAATTCCCTGGGTGATCTCGTTATTCTGAAAGGCACAATGGATCAACCGTAGTACGTACCTATCCTTGGGGACCATATCCACCCTTAGATGCACGTGTAACATAGCTCGCAGTGTATGTGCGTGGTTCTCAAAGCTCTAGGATGAATTTACCGTACTGCCCTGACCGCCAAATTTCCCGGTTTTAAACCCAATAGAGAATCTGAGGGGCCACCTCGATCGAGTAGTTTGTGCCACGGATCCTCAATCGATAAAATTCTATCGCAGCTGGACAAGTACTGGAGTCGGAATGGCTTCTTATCACTGTCATTGCCTCATTGACTCTATTCCTATACATCTCATCTGCAAAAGGCGTTTATTCGGGATTTTAACACGTGATCACATTACTGCGTTTCGACAGTGTAATAATACTAACAAATTTCGCGTATTTCAGTGCCCCTTCTTTAAGTCTTTCAATTGGACGGCACTTTGGCGACTTGCTTATCATTAACGTACACCAGTTGTCCAACCGGGGAAAGTGAAACGGCAGTTTAACGTGGAATCCGCACCACGTGTTGTTTCTACCAACTCCTCATATCATTGAGAGGTGAAGGCTGGATTAAACGCAGACTGAAAAATTTATTGGTTCAACTGGGATTCAATCCCGCGATTCTCGATTTGCAGCCACGCGCTGTGCCGGTAGACCACAAGCTCCAACAGTTACGATATGGTAATCAAACTGTATTGGCGGAGTATTTCATCGTATTTTACGTCAGGTAAATGTGCTGTGGTGCAAGCCAAAGTAAATTCATGCTAAGGGCATCAATTTCTAATCTAGAAAATGTGCAGCCAGGGCAGTACTGTAAGTGGAAATCGGACATTAATACTCTAAGTAAAAATCAAACTCTTCCATCTTTCGTAAAGAATTGCTATACATCTAGAAAACAAACCAAAATTGTGAAAACATGTCATACAAGACTACCGATAAATTTTTATGACTAAAAATAAACGGGTATGGTAATATACATGTGGTGGATGAAAAGTAGTGGCAGTTCGGTTGTAATTCATGCCACACTTCACTGACTAAAATTCACTTTATTACATTTCCGTCTCGCGTCTCGATCACTTTCCACACCCACATGAAAGATGTCATACACTGTCAGAGCATCCATCTGTGATGATGTCTCGCTAGGACCGCCATAGGGTGTCTTATCATTTGCTGTAACGCGTGCCACGAAATACTTCGTTCATTTGGGCGATCAGGTCGTAATTGGGGGGACTCTACCGGATGAATACGGTGGATGTTCCAGTATGTCCCGCTGCCACATACGCGGAGCTCCTGCACAGGGCTCGTCGTTTGGCGTCGTACATTGTCGTGAAAGTTGGTAGAATGAAGCGCCGGAAGCAAAGATTGTTGCGCGCTCCGATCACGTGCCCTTTCAGTCTTGACCCAAGCACATTTTTCGTGTTTCCCAAACATACTATTAAGGCACTTGAGCTAACCTCTCCAACTTTGAGATAGTATACACCGTAACTGACTCAAACACACGTATGCCGCTAACTTTACTACTTAAGCACCATCTATCAGCAACAGAAAGCGTGCACACCAAATGACTCTCATCCTTCATGTTACGGCATTGTGCTACTACTTTTTATCAAACACATGCAAAGACGCATGCGTGCGTACTTGTTATCTCCCATCTTGGTAGTGGGCTAATTATTGGGAGGTTATGAAGTGCGTTATCTATACCGGGTGTATCAAAAACGATCATCCGATCTGGGCCGTCTATATTTCTGGAACTAAGAAACATATACAATGAATTTTGTTTTTTGATGAACGGAAACTGAAAAAGTTTTTCATTCTTTTCATTGGTGTTCAATATGCATCCTTGAGATGCACAGAATGTGTCAATGCGGTGTTCAAATTGTACCAACACTGCAGCAAGCATGTCTTGAGTTACAGTTTCCACAGGTGCTGTTATCCGATGTCTCAGTTCATTTATTGCTGTTGGTAACGTAGGTACATAAAGAGTCTGTTACAAAACCATACATATATAATCACATATAGTCGGGTACGGCGACCTTGGAGGCCAGTAATCTAAGGCTGAGTCATTTAGTCCAGTGTGACCGATCCATCGTTCAGTAATCGTTTGATTTAGAAATTCCCGCACTTCCAGATGCCACTGTCGCGGTGCCCCATCCCATAGGTAAATGAAGTCGTTCGAATCAAACTGTGGGAAAAGAAAGTTTTCAAGCATATCGAGATACATGCTTCCTATAACAGTGTTTCCGGCAAAGAAAAATGAATCATACACCTTTTCCCGTTAAACTGCACAAAACACATTACATTTAGGAGAGTCTATTTTATGTTGTAAAACTTCATGTGGTTGTCCCGTACCTCATATTGTCACATTATGACAGTTCACCTTTCCGTATAAATGGAATGTTGCCTCGTCACTAAACACTAACTGTGGGAGAAAACAGCCATCCTCCACCTTGCCAAGAGTGAAATTACGGAACTTCACATGATGTTATCACCTTCATGAAGAGCTCGCAGTAGCTGAATTTAATATTATTTGATGCATAGACGTCGACGCATAGACGCCAGACGCACATTGGGGGCGTGCTGAGCTGTCGAGCTGCACGGCGAATGGATTTCTGCGGACCCCTTGTGAAACTGTGGTGGATGCGTTCGACGTCTGTGTCAGGCACTCGGGGACGGCCCGGCGATTTGCCTTTCCGCAAACATTCTGTTTCTCTTAATCGTTGATGCCATCGTCTAATGCTCTGTACTGTAGGAGGATCCGCACCATATCTTGTACGAAAGTCACGCCGAAAACTTATTACTGCCCACACTGCGCAAAATGCACAACACAAAACGCTTTCTGTCGTCGCGACACCATTTTTACTAGGACTGAAATGGCCGGACAGATCAGCTGCCAAGCGGTAACCATGTAAAGCCCGAGGGTTTGCTCTTTCCAGCAGTACGCTATTCACGCACATATGTCGAATAATAGTTACTTTTTTTTTTAATCGGTTGATTCTTTTTGATACACCCTGTGTATTTACACTCTAAACCGTACCACCAAGAAATTACCCCAGTGTGAAGAAAATCGGTAGATGTGATGTACGTGTAGAGGCAAGTAAATGATAACAATTGCATGAAAATTGGGTGATTCATTCAGGAGAAAGTCATAACGCGTTTGTCCACCTCTGGCGCTTAAGCAAGCAGCTATTCGGCTTGATCTTGATTGGTAAAGTTGGTGGATGTCCTCCTGACGGATGTCGTACCATATTCAGTTCAATTGATTCGTTACATCGTCAAACTCCCGACCTGGTTGCAAGGAGCTGCCCATATTGTTCCAAAATTGGGGAGAGAGGCGGCGATCTTGCTGGCCAGTGTATTGTCTGGTAGGTACACACAGATGAAACTCTCACCGTGTGTGGTGCGTAAAATATCGTCGACACTGAAAGCGTTTCCAGCAGAGTTTAACCCCTCGTAAAGACAAAAGGTGGTCATACCGCATGTTGAAGTCCACTACTAGGTGTCTGGATACCTTTGATTGGCCAGTGTACAGGGTTATTACAAATGATTGAAGCGATTTCACAGCTCTACAATAACTTTATTATTTGAGATATTTTCACAATGCTTTGCACACACATACAAAAACTCAAAAAGTTTTTTTGGGCATTCACAAATGTTCGATATGTGCCCCTTTAGTGATTCGGCAGACATCAAGCCGATAATCAAGTTCCTCCCACACTCGGCACAGCATGTCCCCATCAATGAGTTCGAAAGCATCGTTGATGCGAGCTCGCAGTTCTGGCACGTTTCTTGGTAGAGGAGGTTTAAACACTGAATCTTTCACATAACCCCACAGAAAGAAATCGCATGGGGTTAAGTCGGGAGAGCGTGGAGGCCATGACATGAATTGCTGATCATGATCTCCACCACGATCCGGTTTTCCAATCTCCTGTTTAAGAAATGCCGAACATCATGATGGAAGTGCGGTGGAGCACCATCCTGTTGAAAGATGAAGTCGGCGCTGTCGGTCTCCAGTTGTGGCATGAGCCAATTTTCCAGCATGTCCAGATACACGTGTCCTGTAACGCTTTTTTCGCAGAAGGAAAAGGGGCCATAAACTTTAAACCGTGAGATTGCACAAAACACGTTAACTTTTAGTGAATTGCGAATTTGCTGCACGAATGCGTGAGGATTCTCTACCGCCCAGATTAGCACATTGTGTCTGTTCACTTCACCATTAAGAAAAAATGTGGCTTCATCACTGAAAACAAGTTTCGCACTGAACGCATCCTCTTCCATGAGCTGTTGCAACCGCGCCGAAAATTCAAAGCGTTTGACTTTGTCATCGGGTGTCAGGGCTTGTAGCAATTGTAAACGGTAAGGCTTCTGCTTTAGCCTTTTCCGTAAGATTTTCCAAACCGTCGGCTGTGGTACGTTTAGCTCCCTGCTTGCTTTATTCGTCGACTTCCGCGGGCTACGCGTGAAACTTCCCCGCACGCGTTCAACCGTTTCTTCGCTCATTGCAGGCCGACCCGTTGATTTCCCCTTACAGAGGCATCCAGAAGCTTTAAACTGCGCATACCATCGCTGAATGGAGTTAGCAGTTGGTGGATCTTTGTTGAACTTCGTCCTGAAGTGTCGTTGCACTGTTATGACTGACTGATGTGAGTGCATTTCAAGCACGACATACGCTTTCTCGGCTCCTGTCGCCATTTTGTCTCACTGCTCTCTCGAGCGCTCTGGCGGCAGAAACCTGAAGTGCGGCTTCAGCCGAACAAAACATTATGAGTTTTTCTACGTATCTGTGATGTGTCGTGACCAAATGTCAATGAATGGAGCTACAGTGAATTTATGAAATCGCTTCAATCATTTGTAATAGCCCTGTATTTCAGAATGTTAGCAGTGGCCAGAAGTTGGGATATTTGGCTTTCCCCTTAAGGCTGGTGCGGGGCGGGTCAAGATACCTCTAAAAGTAGACACATCTGGCAGCATTAGAGGAAAATGTCCATCAAAGTAGCTGTGTTGCGCTCTCTACCTACAGTTGTTCTCGTGGGCATCAGAGCCGCCGTAGCCATGACGCCCTTGGGTTTTATACTGCGGACACCGTAGTCGCGCTTGATGAGCTCTCAGAAATTATGAAATGTTTTCGCAGATTTCAATTATGATGGGACAACAACTGTACAATATACCGTAAACATGCAGGATGTTCCGAAATCCCCGTTACAAACTCCTGTAACGCACCGTTTCCTCGCTACAGCCATTTGAAAACATGTCGGCAACGCGGCCACTTGTACAAGTAAGTTATTCGGTATGACCCAGTACCAATACCACTCATTAAAAGGAAACTCAATAAGTTTTCAGAAACACCTTTACAATACGGCCTTTTCCAACTCGGGTGCGCTGCGTCTCTTTGAAGCACTGCCGTCACCCCTGCTGACGGTGAACGCACCATTTTCTCAAAGTCGTTGCGCAGTTGTGGCGAAAAGCGTATGCGATGAAGTCGGACGCTGCGGAGAAGGAGCTTGATAAAGGCGACGAGCTTCGCCATACAGAAGGATCATGTCGGTGTATTCGGCAATAGGGCGCTCCGCAATGTTGCTCTAATACTGACAGACACGTGAGTGACGCACGAGCCATGTCAGAGTGGTGGGACAGACGGTAAATGACATCCGGCGTAAGCACCTCCACCCACCCCCTCCGCCTCCCACGATGACTACCCTGTTGCATACCCACCTAGCAAACATGTATTCAAACGGCTGTAGCACGGAAAGTATACGTTTCCGTACGTGGGTTCCAATTAAAAATATTGTCGCTTTGTTCCCTCTAAAAGTGCTAGAATTTCGGAAAACTCTGTATCTGTCCAGCAAACTGTACAGCTGGTGTCGTACCACATTCGAAATATCCGATTTTATTTCAGGATTTCGGTGTTATGGCACTTTGCAGAAACATTACTGAATTTTCCTGTATATTGTTATCATAAAAGCCAAGTACCGTTTCTGTCTCCATACCATAAAGCATAAGTACCAGTTATATCATTTCAAGCACTATTTCAGTTATTCGTGAGGGCGACAGTTCAATCCCGCGTCCGGCAATCCTGATTTAGGTTTTCCGTGATTTCTCTAAATCGCTCCAAGCGAATGCTGGGATGGTTCCTTTGAAAGGGCACGGCCGACTTCCTTCCCCATCCTTCCCTAATCCTATGAGACCGATGACCTCGCTGTCTGGTCTCCTTCCCCAAAAACAACCCAACTATTTCAGTTGCTAGGTTTTAGGAAAAAATAAGTGTATCATTCTCAAAATATCGGAGAGAAGCGATATAGTTCCTACAAAGAACTTGAAGAAAATCATTTTGGCTACTACGCCATGTCGTTATAAAACACTGAAAAACGAAAATACCGACATTTCGACCATCTTTTCAGCGATCCTCTTCAGTGCGATTAAACGCCAGGAAATTTCAAATCAGTGCACACTCCATTGCAAAGTGAGAGTTCAATTAGGGAACAACTTCTATTTCTTCTTCTTCACCTTTGATTAATTTCCCGAATTCCTCGTCCTTTTTATATGTTGCTGTCTTTATACAAGGTGTTTCACAACTCATGTTACACATTTCTAGAGCTTGCAGATTCACTTAGAAACTGATGCCGGCAAACGTCACCCAACGACGCCGTGGAGCATCAAAGTTACAGGCGCCACCTCCGGTAAGTGTATGTATATACAGGATGATCCGTGATTGTGTTACAAACTTTCTAGGATGATGGAAACAGACAAATGTATCGATTTGAGGTAAGGGCCCCTGTACCAGAAACGAACGTGTCGAAAATTGTAAGTGAAAAATCGTTATCCTACCTCTGACAGTGGAATACAAGTACTGGTACTGTTGTTGCTAGGATTGTAGGATAGGCAACTTTCAGAGACTGCAGCATAGACCAAAACAAGAAAAAATGTGCAGTAAACATGGACTCTAAACTGCATACTTCAGGAGCTATAAGCACTTGTTCAATAGTGCAGATGGGTTTCACGCTAGCGAAGATGAACAAGTGCTCATGGTTCATGATGTATGCATTTTACAGCCTATGTGTACTGCACTTTGTTTTCTTCTTTCGTTCCATACCACCACCACCTGAAAGTTTCCTGTCCTACATCTTAGCAACAACGATAACGGTACATACTGTCAGAGGTAACAGAAAGGTTTTCTGTTATAATTTTCCAGTACAAGGACATAATCTCAAATTTATACATTTATCCATCTGCATCGTCTTAGAAAGTTTGTAACATCTTCGTGCGATCCCTCTATTTTTGTAGGCGCCGGTGCCTATAACTTTGACGCTCTGTAGCGTCGCTAGATGACGTTTTCAGAAGTAGATTCCTATGTAAAACTTGATCAGTTAAGTCCTCTGCACAGCCCCGAGTAGTGTGAAGCACGACTTGTGAAACACCCTGTATATAGAATGAATAACATCAGGGAATGGACTAGAACGCTGTCTCACTCACTTCTCATGTATTTCCTTTCTTTTATTTCCTTCAACCCCCCATGAACCATGGACCTTGCCGTTGGTGGGGAGGCTTTCGTGCCTCAGCGATACAGATGGCCGTACCGTACGTGCAACCACAACGGAGGGGTATCTGTTGAGAGGCCAGACAAACATGTGGTTCCTGAAGAGGGGCAGCAGCCTTTTCAGTAGTTGCAGGGGCAACAGTCTGGATAATTCACTGATCTGGACTTTTAACATTAACCAAAACGGCCTTGCTGTGCTGGTACTGTGAACGGCTGAAAGCAAGGGGAAACTACAGCCGTAATTTTTCCCGAAGACATGCAGCTTTATTGTATGATTAAATGATGATGGCGTCCTCTTGGGTAAAATATTCCGGAGGTAAAATAGTCCCCCATTCGGATCTCCGGGCGGGGACTACTCAAGAGGACGTCGTTATCAGGAGAAAGAAAATTGACATTCTACTGATCGGAGCGTGGAATGTCAGATCCCTTAATCGGGCAGGTAGGTTAGAAAATTTAAAAAGGGAAATGGATAGGTTAAAGTTAGATATAGTCGGAATTAGTGAAGTTCGGTGGCAGGAGGAACAAGACTTTTGGTCAGGTGATTACAGGGTTATAAATACAAACTCAAATAGGGGTAATGTAGGAGTAGGTTTAATAATGAATAAAAAAATACCAGTGCGGGTTATCTACTACAAACAGCATAGTGAACGCATTATTGTGGCCAAGATAGACACAAAGCCCATGCCTACTACAGTAGTACAAGTTTATATGCCAACTAGCTCTGCAGATGATGAAGAAATTGATGAAATGTATGACGAGATAAAAGAAATTTTTCAGGTAGTGAAGGGAGACGAAAATTTAATAGTCATGGGTGACTGGAATTCGTCAGTAGGAAAAGGGAGAGAAGGAAACATAGTAGGTGAATATGGATTGGGGGGAAGAAATGAAAGAGGAAGCAGCCTTGTAGAGTTTCGCACAGAGCATAGCTTAATCATAGCTAACACTTGGTTCAAGAATCATGAAAGGAGGTTGTATACCTGGAAGAATCCTGGAGATACTAAAAGGTACCAGATAGATTACATAATGGTAAGACAGAGATTTAGGAACCAGGTTTTAAATTGTAAGACATTTCCAGGGGCAGATGTGGATTCTGACCGCAATCTATTGGTTATGAACTGCAGATTGAAACTGAAGAAACTGCAAAAAGGCGGAAATTTAAGGAGATGGGACTGGATAAACTCAAAGAACCAGAGGTTATAGAGAGTTTCAGGGAGAGCATAAGGGAACAATTGACAGGAATGGGGGAAAGTAATACAGTAGAAGAAGAATGGGTAGCTTTGAGGGATGAAGTAGTGAAGGCAGCAGAGGATCAAGTAGGTAAAAAGACGAGGGCTAATAGAAATCCTTGGGTAACAGAAGAAATATTGAATTTAATTGACGAAAGGAGAAAATATAAAAATGCAGTAAATGAAGCAGGCAAAAAGGAATACAAACGTCTCAAAAATGAGATCGACAGGAAGTGCAAAATGGCTAAGCAGGGTTGGCTAGAGGACAAATGTCAGGATGTAGAGGCTTGTCTCACTAGGGGTAAGATAGATACTGCCTACATGAAAATTAAAGAGGCCTTTGTAGAGAAGAGAACCACTTGTATGAATATCAAGAGCTCAGATGGCAACCCAGTTATAAGCAAAGAAGGGAAGGCAGAAAGGTGGAAGGAGTATATAGAGGGTTTATACAAGGGCGATGTACTTGAGGACAATATTATGGAAATGGAAGAGGATGTAGTTGAAGAAGAAATGGGAGATAAGATACTGCGTGAAGAGTTTGACAGAGCACTGAAAGACCTGAGTCGAAACAAGGCCCCGGGAGTAGACAACATTCCATTAGAACTACTGATGGCCTTGGGAGAGCCAGTCATGACATAACTCTACCATCTGGTGAGCAAGATGTATGAGAGAGGCGAAATACCCTCAGACTTCAAGAAGAATATAATAATTCCAACCCCAAAGAAAGCAGGTGTTGACAGATGTGAAAATTACTGAACTATCAGTTTAATAAGTCACAGCTGCAAAATACTAACGCGAATTCTTTACAGACGAATGGAAAAACTGGTAGAAGCGGACCTCGGGGAAGATCAGTTTGGATTCCGTAGAAATGTTGGAACACGTGAGGCAATACTAACCTTACGACTTATCTTAGAAGAAAGATTAAGAAAAGGCAAACCTACGTTTCTAGCATTTGTAGACTTAGAGAAAGCTTTTGACAATGTTAACTGGAATACTCTCTTTCAAATTCTGAAGGTGGCAGGGGTAAAATACAGGGAGCGAAAGGCTATTTACAATTTGTACAGAAACCAGATGGCAGTTATAAGAGTCGAGGGGCATGAAAGGGAAGCAGTTGTTGGGAAAGGAGTGAGACAGGGTTGTAGCCTCTCCCCGATGTTATTCAATCTGTATATTGAGCAAGTAGTAAAGGAAACAAAAGAGAAATTCGGAGTAGGTATTAAAATTCATGGAGAAGAAGTAAGAACTTTGAGGTTCGCCGATGACATTGTAATTCTGTCAGAGACAGCAAAGGACTTGGAAGAGCAGTTGAACGGAATGGACAGTGTCTTGAAAGGAGGATATAAGATGAACATCAACAAAAGCAAAACGAGAATAATGCAATGTAAACAAATTAAATCGGGTGATGCTGAGAGGATTAGATTAGGAACTGAGACACTTAAAGTAGTAAAGGAGTTTTGCTATTTAGGGAGTAAAATAACTGATGATGGTCGAAGTAGAGAGGATATAAAATGTAGACTGGCAATGGCAAGGAAATCGTTTCTGAAGAAGAGAAATTTAACATCGAGTATAGATTTAAGTGTCAGGAATTCGTTTCTGAAAGTATTTGTAATGAGTGTAGCCATGTATGGAAGTGAAACATGGACGATAACCAATTTGGACAAGAAGAGAATAGAAGCTTTCGAAATGTGGTGCTACAGAAGAATGCTGAAGATAAGGTGGGTAGATCACGTAACTAATGAGGAGGTATTGAATAGGATTGGGGAGAAGAGAAGTTTGTGGCACAACTTGACTAGAAGAAGGGATCGGTTGGTAGGACATGTTTTGGGGCATCAAGGGATCACAAATTTAGCATTGGAGGGCAGCGTGGAGGGTAAAAATCGTAGAGGGAGACCAAGAGATCAATACACTAAGCAGATTCAGAAGGATGTAGGTTTCAGTAGGTACTGGGAGATGAAGAAGCTTGCACGGGATAGAGTAGCATGGAGAGCTGCATCAAACCAGTCTCCGGACTGAAGACCACGACAACAACAACAACAACAACATTTCCTTCAACTCGTACAGCTGCTGTCTAATTTCTGGTGGAGTTCTAAGTAATGTTTCGCTCGCTATATTTTATTCCTGGTTGCATCTTGAATTCAATCTGTATATTCTGGTCAACATTGTCAAAAGTTTTTTCTGTATATAAAGATGTTATAAATGTGGGTTCTGTTCCCTCCAAATTGGTTTTCCTCTAGATCAGCTTCTGTAGGGTGCTCCATTCCTCTGTAAATAGTTTGTATCAGTATTTTCAGCTAGGAGTTATCATAGTGGTGGTTTCGCAATATTCGCACTGACCACGATTTGCCTTATTTGGTATGGGTGTTATTACGTCTCTCGTTTAGTGTGATGATTTAGCGGTTATTTCAGCTGGCGTAGACGTTCAGGAGTGAAGCAGCAAATCCCGGCAGAGTGAGTCGTCGCCATTTCCGCTGCAGCCCTCTGGTAGGGAAGCCCTGCGCTATAGACAACTGACTGTGTGAGGGACTAGTAGCGACACCTAGCAGCGACGTGGTGAATAGGAAAATAGTATTGCTAAAAGTTTCATCCACGCCTTTAGCATTTAGAATGGAGATACGGCACGGAAGTTAATAGCAAAAGAAAACAGCCATAGTAGCAGTCTCTCTCTTGCAATGCAACGTCAATGATACAACAATAATAGACCAACTGAATCTGAAGAGGTAGTAATATAATTTCTTTTCTGACCTGCAAGATACTTTCATATAAAGCTGAGCCTGAGAGGTTGTCATGTAACTACCAACAGAAATATTATATGAAAGATGTAGTAAAATCGTAAAATCGTTAAGAAATTCGTTTTTTAAATGTTAAATGTTATCTGTTTAATTTAGTATTCAGCTCACATGAAACCAGTAAAATTATCCTCTTTCATACAAAGAAAGAGTTTATCTCATTAGTGACCTGTGTCATATCATAATCTCATTTTGACACTTGAATAATTCGAAGAAAAAGAAAAGAGAAAGCCTGTGTTCGTTTTGAAAATACAATTAGTGACAATATACATTTATAAAATGTATTGAGTGTGAACTCTTACGAAACGATTTCTGATACAGAATTTATTTATTATCATATAATCAATCAGGATGCTAAAAAGAAAAGGCAGACTGAGACACCTGAAAATATTTTTTTCTTTCACTATTCACTTGTGTCATGGTATTGATATAATATTTTGCATTTCTCTTGACATTGAACTAATTTATCCTGTTTCAGCACTGAGAATGTGCTAAGTAAATACAGGGTGTTTCAAAAATGACCGGTATATTTGAAACGGCAATAAAAACTAAACGAGCAGCGATAGAAATACACCGTTTGTTGCAATATGCTTGGGACAACAGTACATTTTCAGGCAGACAAACTTTCGAAATTACAGTAGTTACAATTTTCAACAACAGATGGCGCTGCGGTCTGGGAAACTCTATAGTACGATATTTTCCACATATCCACCATGCGTAGCAATAATATGGCGTAGTCTCTGAATGAAATTACCCGAAACCTTTGACACCGTGTCTGGCGGAATGGCTTCACATGCAGATGAGATGTACTGCTTCAGCTGTTCAATTGTTTCTGGATTCTGGCGGTACACCTGGTCTTTCAAGTGTCCCCACAGAAAGAAGTCACAGGGGTTCATGTCTGGCGAATAGGGAGGCCAATCCACGCCGCCTCCTGTATGTTTCGGATAGCCCAAAGCAATCACACGATCATCGAAATATTCATTCAGGAAATTAAAGACGTCGGCCGTGCGATGTGGCCGGGCACCATCTTGCATAAACCATGAGGTGTTCGCAGTGTCGTCTAAGGCAGTTTGTACCGCCACAAATTCACGAAGAATGTCCAGATAGCGTGATGCAGTAATCGTTTCGGACTGAAAAATGGGCCAATGATTCCTTTGGAAGAAATGGCGGCCCAGACCAGTACTTTTTGAGGATGCAGGGACGATGGGACTGCAACATGGGGCTTTTCGGTTCCCCATATGCGCCAGTTCTGTTTATTGACGAAGCCGTCCAGGTAAAAACAAGCTTCATCAGTAAACCAAATGCTGCCCACATGCATATCGCCGTCTTCAATCCTGTGCACTATATTGTTAGCGAATGTCTCTCGTGCAGCAATGGTAGCGGCGCTGAGGGGTTGCCGCGTTTGAATTTTGTACCGATAGAGGTGTAAACTCTGGCGCATGAGACGATACGTGGACGTTGGCGTCATTTGGACCGCAGCTGCAACACGGCGAACGGAAACCCGAGGCCGCTGTTGGATCACCTGCTGCACTAGCTGCACGTTGCCCTCTGTGGTTGCCGTACGTGGTCGCCCTACCTTTCCAGCACGTTCATCCGTCACGTTCCCAGTCCGTTGAAATTTTTCAAACAGATCCTTTATTGTATCGCTTTTCGGTCCTTTGGTTACATTAAACCTCCGTTGAAAACTTCGTTTTGTTGCAACAACACTGTGTTCTAGGTGGTGGAATTCCAACACCAGAAAAATCCTCTGTTCTAAGGAATAAACCATGTTGTCTACAGCACACTTGCACGTTGTGAACAGCACACGCTTACAGTAGAAAGACGACGTACAGAATGGCGCACCCACAGACTGCGTTGTCTTCTATATCTTTCACATCACTTGCAGCGCCATCTGTTGTTGAAAAGTGTAACTACTGTAATTTCGAAAGTTTGTCCGCCTGAAAAATGTACTGTTGTCCCAAGCATATTGCAACAAACGGTGTATTGCTATCGCTGCTCGTTTAGTTTTTATTGCCGTTTCTAATATACCGGTCATTTTTGAAACACCCTGTATGTAATATATGTATCAGTATTATAGGAAAACTTATTTTTCCAATTACTGATTGTTAACTACAAGAAAATGGAAGCTGTTTTGGTATTTATCTTAGCAGCATTTAGCACAAAAACGAAAATAAAGCGTATTAGTTTTTTTAGTAAGGCCTCTATTTCATTGTTGTAATCCTACAAATGTTCATGATACTATGCAGTTTCATTTGACAGTGAGATATATTATGTAGAAAGTACCTCGAAAATATATGTAGATGTGATCTGGTGAAGAAAGTGTGCGTATTAAAATTTAAAATGTTTGCAACAGCATAATCAGGTTTATTTTGTAGTGTGGGAGTGAGCTCCACGTGGGATCCGAAGCATGGACCCCACGGGGGTGCCCGGCATGCGCCACATGCCAGGGCAGAGGTGGAGGCTAGTGTTCGGAAGTCTGAAAACTCCAGCGTCGGCCGGGGATAGAACCCCGGCCCGGCTGGGGCGAATAGCCCCAACCGAGGCGCTGGAACGTTCCAGACCCGTTACCACCGGGGACCCCGGCCGTTTCCTGATCTGAACTCGATCTGGTAGTCGTGTCACAGTACAACACTTCCTGTTGTCGGTTGTGTTTACATCGGACGCTGAGTGGCGGACTCTAGCCGACGACATTAGATCGCTGTGAGGGGGAAGTGTTTACCTCCGACTGCTCGGTGTCCCCCTTACCCAGCTGAAGTTTTATTGCGTGGCTGTAGGTGCTTTACAGTTATCAAAGACATTTGAAATCAGCCTTTGCGACTGTATGCAGTCGACACTTGTTAATCGTTTGTTTCAACCTATTCCCAAATGCCTCAAGAAAACCGAAGAAATTTCTTCACTAATCGAGGCGACTGTCATAGCAGAAGGACCAGCAGACATTCTATGATTACAAGTCAACGCCTAGCTTAAACCGGATAATTCGATTTGTTTCATAAGTTGTTTTAACAATGCACAAAATACCACAGCATATTATTAATCAGTTGCAAATAAATATCTGTGTGTGCAGTTCAGGTCTTGCGCCGTAGATTTTTCGTGAAAACGTCGGGATAAAATCGTAACATGTGTTTCATATTAATATGTAATTTAATCATCAATATCTTTAATACAGTGCTCACAATTTTGGACTTTTAGTGGCTGGTGTACGATATAGCCTTTGACTACGTTATCGCGTTGCCCCGTTTCCTCCTTTTTTCCGACTCTACGGGAGCTGTCGCATTCGCTCAGTGCTGCACTTTTTAGGCTTCTGGGAGGGCTTTTCTCGCGTTTTCTGTAATGTAGAGCATATTTACAAGTCCTATGAGACGAACTCTTCCTTTGTGTCATAGGTTTAAACTCAATATAGATTTTCGTTTATATTCCGGCGAATATTCTCATTTTGTCTCTATGACTCCCAGCGGCGCTCCATAAGCTGTTCATCGCAGTGACACCCAAATCAGTATCCTATCTTACAGCTACACCAGTTTATAACTATAACTTCACACAAAGCTAATTTGTAACAATGACGCCCATATGCCAGGACTTAACCTTTGTTTGCGCACTATCGGTCTCGTAGTTATTAGTGATTCAAATCTGACGCCATTTTGTCACACAAGTAACTTCGACCAAGGAGAAAGTAGACGTTTTCACGTCAGAATAACTTCCAGGAAGTTTTCGACTTTCGTAAAACAGAAACAAGTTTCGACGCTGTGGAATGCAACAAGAAGTAACAGGTAACGAATTGTTTCGGGATTCCACCATCCATGCTGCAAACGATGATCAAGCGAAAAGATAATGTTGCTGATAAGCATCAAAAGGCGGGAGCAAGCAGACCGGGCGAGGCGAGTCCCCGCCTCTTTCTGAAAGCTTATGGAATTGGCTTACTCAATGCAGGGTACAAAAGGTATTTGTCGGAGGTTATAGCTTAACGGAACGCTAAATCTTTAACGGTTAGTCTGGGAACCTAAGTCTCAGATACAAATAAGGAGTGACACGCCAACTCCAAAGACATAAATTTAGTTCACAAAATGCATCCATTCGTGACAGTTTGTTCACCATTGAAAAATGAATGAAGCTGAATTATTGTATTTTCGAACATTTGTGTGTGCCTTCCGTTCCAAATACTAAAGCAAATAACATGTAAGAAAACTGGGAATACAACAGTAAAAAAAAAAAAAAATTTAATTTCGATTTTTCCTGATTTCATCTACAATAAAGTCGAGTTAAATAGAATTAACTACACGAACTTTTTCTCATAATTATTCGAACTTTTTCTTAGATCCTGTGACCTTCGAATTGTGCAGACTCGATTGTAACGGTCCCTTGAGCTTCCAATTTTCTAGAGTCTGCATTAATGTCTAAAAAGTAAAAATAAATCTTCTCGTGCTACTATCCACGTTGCAGTGGATGCTGATTTGGTTGTCCTTTTCAGTATATCAGTATGATTATAGAGTCCTAATCAACGTACGCAACGCTGTTACGGTATAAACGTACGTTTATTTTCACCAAAGTTGCGTAAGAATGCGCTTCTGTCATGCATCCCCACTCCCTAAACCCGCCATCAGGCAAAGAAAGTGAATATTCTTTCCTTTGTTTTTCACCCCTCAAATGGCTCTGAACACTATGGGACTTTACTTCTGAGGTCATCAGTCCCCTAGAACTTAGAACTACTTAAACCTAAATAACCGAAGGACATCACACACATCCATACCCGAGGCAGGATTCGAACCTGCGACCGTAGCGGTCGCGCGGTTCCAAACTGTAGCGCCTAGGACCGCTCTTCCACCGCGACCGATAATGACTTTGCAGCAGAGACCTGTTGAGTGAGTGCTTAAACGAAAGTCATGGACGAATAAAAATACAAAACAGATATATACGTAACGTCACGTAACCATGAAGAAAACCAGACTTCGTTTATTTTACCATATCAGTACTCATTTCGTTTAATTCTTTTAACAAACCGTCAGTGGTATTCATAATTTTGGTCGCTTTCTACATCTAGGAACGTTCTTTGCAATAGATGAGTTTCTGATATTTACTTACAGCATTCTTGTGTCTTTTCCCCTTGCATTTGGAATTATCTTCTCTGACTGCAGATTTTTGAGCAGCACCGATGTCATTATCCTAAATTTATGTTGATCTGCAGCGCTGAGGTTGATCCCTCACCTGTGGTAGAGCGAGAGATGACTCCAAAGTCTGGCAGGCAGCGAAAGACTTTGCGACGGGCCGATTGTAGGGCCTCCAGAGGAAGCTTCTTGGAACGCAAATTCTGGGCGTTCACAGAAGGTGAGTTTGCTGGTAGTTCGGAACTCCAACAATAGGCGCGTAACTGGGCCCCCTTAGTAACATGGCTGCCAAGGAGGGGAAGTACGGCAGTGTGCACTCCGTGTGCATAAGGTGGGGGAGTCATTCCTGATTTGTAAAGAGTACAGGGTGCAGCCAACTGCAGGTGGTGGCCCAAGTCGGTGCCAATGACGTGTGTCGCTTTGGATTGGAGGAGATTCTCTCTGGTTTTGGTTAGCGGATGTGGTAAAGACTGCCAGTCTTGCTTGCGAGATTAAGGCGGAGCTCAGCATCTACACCATCATCGACAGAACCGACTGTGGTCCGTCGGTGCAGAGCCGAGTGGAAGGTATGAATCATAGGCTCAGGCGGTTATGTGACCGTGTAGGCCTCAGACTCCTTGACTTGAGCCATAGGGTGCTGGGTTTCTGGATTCCGCTTAATAGGTCAGGAGTCCACTACACACAGGAAGCGGCTACATGGGTAGCGGGGGCGGATTTTTAGGTTCTCAGGAAACCATAGAAATAGCGTCCGTCTAAAAGGGGGCAGGTAACACACAGTAAGGTGGTTGTAGAAACGATCGGTGTTGTAAATTGTCTTAGCTGTGTTGGGAAAGAACCAGAGCTCCAGGCCCTAATAGAAAGCACTGAAGCTCAAACAGTTATAGGTACGGAAAGCTGGTTAAAGCCGGAAACAAGTTAAGCCGAAATTTTTTCAAACGATCTAACTACGTTCAGAAGGGATAGATTAAATACAGTTGGTGCTGGAGTATTTATTGCTGTCAGAAGTAGTTTACCTTGTAGTGAAACTGAAGTAGATAGTTCCTGCGAAATAGTATTGGTAGAGGCTATGCTTTTCAGTCGGACTAAACTATTATTTGGATAGTTTTACGACCCCCGACTGAGAGGATATAGTTGCTGAACAGTTGAAAGAAAACGTGTCATTTCAAATAGGTACCCCACTCACACTATTATAGTTGGTGGTGATTTCAATCTACCGTCGATAAGCTCGAAAATTTATACGTTTAAAGCCGGCGGCAGGCTTAAAACGTCATCCTAAATTGTACTGAATGCTTTCTCAAAACATTATTTTGAACAATTAGTTCGCGGGCCCACTCGAAGCCTAAATGGTTGCGAAAGCGTACTTGGCCTCTTAGCAGCAAATATTCCTGGATGAATGGGTAGTATCATGACGAATACAGGGATTAGCGACCACAAGGCAGTTCCTGCTAGACTGAATACTGTAACACCTACAACCATCAAAAAGAAACTCAAAGTACATCTATTTTTAAAAAGCTGACAATGCCATGCGGCTTTTCCCGGATGATGCTGTAGTGTACAGAGAAGTTGCAGCATTAGAAAATTGTAGCGAAATGCAGGAAGATCTGCAGCTGATAGGCATTTGGTGCAGGGAGTGGCAACTGACCCTTAACATAGACAAATGTAATGTATTGCGAATTCATAGAAGAAGGATCCTTAATCTTATGATTATATGATAGCGGAACAAACACTGGTAGCAGTTACTTCTGTAAAATATCTGGGAGTATGCGTGCGGAACGATTTGAAGTGGAATGATCATATAAAATTAATTGTTGGTAAGGCGGGTACCAGGTTGAGGTTCATTGGGAGAGTCCTTAGAAAATGTAGTCCATCAACAAAGGAGGTGGCTTACAAAACACTCGTTCGACCCATACTTGAGTATTCCTCATCAGTGTGGGATCCGTACCAGATCGGGTTGACGGAGGAGATAGAGAAGATCCAAAGAAGAGCGGCGCGTTTCGTCACAGGGTTATTTAGTAACCGTGATAGCGTTACGGAGATGTTTAGCAAACTCAAGTGGCAGACTTTGCAAGAGCGGCGCTCTGCATCGCGGTGTAGCTTGCTCGCCAGGTTTCAAGAGGGTGCGTTTCTGGATGAGCTATCGAATATATTGCTTCCCCCTACTTATACGTCCCGAGGAGATCACGAATGTAAAATTAGAGAGATTCGAGGGCGCACGGAGGCTTTCACACAGTCGTTCTTCCCGCGAAAAGAGAGGTAATGACAGTGGCATGTAAAGTGCCCTCCGCCACACACCGTTGGGTGGCTTGCGGAGTATAAATGTAGATGTAGAACGCTTTTTAAAGAGACAGCCTCCACTCCTTCCTATCTGATCATGTAAGCGTAGAAGAGATGTGAAACGATTTCAAAGAGATAGTATCGATTGCAATTGAGAGATATATATACACACCACATAAATTAATAAGTGATGGTACTGACCCCCCTTGGACAAAACGGGTGAAATCGCTGTTGCAGAAGCAACGAAAAAGCGTGCCAAATCTGAAAGACTCCAGAATCCCCAAGACTGGTGAAGTTTTGCAGAAGGTCTAAATATAGCGGCTACTTCAGTGCGAGATGCTCTTAATAATTTCCGCAACAATTCTCTGTTTCGAAATCTGGCGAAAAACCCAAAGAGATTCTGGCACACCAGTGTCAAGACGCAATCAGTACCTTCATTGCGCGCAAATAACGGTTAAGTCACTGATAACAGTGCCACTAAAGTAGAGTTATTAAACATGGTTTTCCGAAACTCCTTCAGCAAAGAATACGAAGTAAGTATTCCCGAAGTCCAGTCAACAGAAAGTGCCAAGATGAGAAGCGTAGAAGTAAATATCCTCGGTGTAGGTTGGTTCTGAGCACTATGTGACTTAACGTCTGAGGTCATCAGTAGCCTAGAACTTATAACTAATTAAACCTAACTAACCTAAGGACATCACACACATCCATGCCCGAGGCAGGATTCGAACCTGCGACCGTAGCGGTCGCTCGGTTCCAAGCTGTAGCGCCTAGAACCGCACGGCCACTCTTCGGCCGGCTCCTCGGTGTAGCAAAGCAGCTTAAATCACTTAATAAAGGCAAGGCTTCCGTTCCAGATTGTATACCAGTAAGGTGATACAATAGCTCCATATTTAGCAATCATATACAACCGCTCACAGAAAGATCCGTACCTAAAGACTGGAAAATTGCTCAGGTCACACCAATACCCAAAACGGTAAGTAGGACTAATCCGCTGAATTACAGGCCCATATCACTAAGGTCGATTTGCGGTAGCGTTTTGGAACATATACTGTATTGGAACACTACGAATTACCTCGAAGAAAACGATTCATTGGCACACAGTCAGCACGGATTCAGAAAACATTGTTCTTGCGAAACACTTGTTATGCTCAAGAAGTAATGAGTTTTATCGGCAGGGGATGTCATATTGATTCTTTATTTTCAAATTTCCAGAAGGCTTTCAACAGCGTTCCTCACAAGCGTCTTGTAACCAAACTGCATGCTCATGGAATATCGCCTCAGTTGTGCGACAGGATTCGTGATTTCCTGTCAGAGAGGTCACAGTTCGACGGAACGTCATCGAGTGAAACAGAAGTAATATCCGGCGGTCCCCAAGGAAGCGTTATAGGCCCTCTATTGTTCCTGATCTATATTAACGACATAGGAGATAATCTGAGTTGCCGTCTTAGACTGTTTGCAGATGATGCTGTCATTTACCGTCTAGTAAAGTCATCAGACGATCAAAACGACTTGCAAAATGATTTAGATAAGGTATCTGTATTGTGTGAAAAGTGGCAATTTTCCCTTAATAAAGAAAAGTGTGAAGTCACTCACATGAGTACTGAAAGAAATCCGCCAAATTTCTTTTACGCCGTATGTCACACAAATCTTAAGGCTGTAAATTCAACTAAATACTTAGGGATCACAATTACAAATAACCTAAATTGGAACGATCACATAGATTGTGTTCTGGTAGTGGAAACCAAAGACTTGCGATTCATTGGCAGAACACTTAGAAGATGCAACGGATCTACTAGAGAGACTGCTTCACAATGCTTGTCCGCCCTATTCTGGAGCATTGCTGTGCGTTGTGTGATCCGTGTCAGATGGGACTCACGGCTCATTTTGTATTATCGCGAAAGAGGGGCTAGAGCACCACAGACATGATACGTGAATTGGAGTGGCAATCGTTAAAACAAAGTCGTTTTTCGTTGCTACGGAATCTGCTCATGAAATTTCAATCACCAGTTTTCTCCTCCGATTGTGAAACCATTCTGCTGGCATCGACGTAATTAGGAGAAATGATCATCACGTTAAAATAAGAGAAATCAGGGCTCGCACAGAAAAATTTAAGTGCTCGTTTTCCCCGCGCGCCGTTCGAGATTGAAACGAGAGAGAGAGACAGCTCGAAGGTAGTTCATTGAACCCTCTGCCAGGCACTTTATTGTGAACAGCGGAGTAATCACGTGGATGTAGATGTTGTATGCGTGTACGAATCTAAACTGAATTGTATGCTGATTCTCTCAGGGCGTGTAACATAGTCATTTGAAAGTGTATCTTCGTGATATACATTAGTTGCACTGGTGACAGTATACAATGAAAATGGAAGCTACCAGGTGGATATAAATTGTACGACACAACAGGAGTAAGAAAAAGAATTCCTTTTCCGACAGAGCCTGCAGTATAATTGCCACTCATTGCGATACATTAACGTTACTTTATCTATCTTCTCGTCGCAGAGGCAGTATCTCTCATCACACTACGGAGATAAAGATGTAGCTTCTCTGCGCCCCCTTCTGAAGAAGAGCCTTGAAAGTCTCGAAAGCTAGTTTACAGGAATAAAAAAAAAAATTCGAAATACGCTATCGGCAAACAATCGCAGCAACAGAAAATAATGAACTTAGTGCGATGAAATTTTGAGAATACGTTGCTCTGCGGCATATATGTAAGTGATGAACATTGCAAGATCACAGGTTAATGTAAGCGCGGGATAAGCCATGGCAAATGTGAAATGCTGTGAAACCGCCAGAATGTTGAATGCAAGTATGCAGACGTGCATGCGTTGTTTGTGAGTTACCGGATGTCAGTTTGTGGTACTTGCTGCAGTTGGTTGGTCAATACAGCGACTGTTAAAGCTGGAGTTGTCGTCCTATGACGTCCCATATGGGCTCGGTTGGAGACAGATCTGGTGATCGATCAGGCCAGTGCAATATATCGACACATTGTAGAATGTGTTGGTTTACAGCACCAGTCTGTGAGCGAGAGTTATCTTGTTGGAAAACACCCTCTGGAATGCTGTACATGAATGGGAGCACAACAGGTCAAATCATCAGATTGACATACAAATTTAGAGTCAGGGCGCGTGGGATAACTAAGCAAGAGCTTAAATTGCACTCGAGTCATTAACGCACGGTGTAGGTCCAGTGTATCTAGCACACAGACTGGATGGTTGGTTGGTTGGTTGCTGGCACTCAAGTGGTCTCCTCCTAACCAACACATGGTCATCAATGGCACCGGGGCAGAACCACATTTGATCAGAAAAAAAACCACCCTGCCCTCCAGTGAGCTCTCATTCGACATCACTGCAGCCGGCCGCTGTGGTCCAGCGTGCTTCAGTCGGGAACCACGCGCTTGCTACGTTCCCAGGTTCGAATCCTGCCTCGGGCATGGATATGTGTGATATTCTTAGGTTAGTTAGGTTTAAGTAATTTTAAGACTAGGGGACTGATGACCCATAGTGCTTAGAGCCATTTGAACCATTTTGACATCACTTAAGTCGCAAGGGTCAGTGGAATGCACGCTACAGGTTGTCTGGCTCGGGTCATACCTTGAAGTAATCCATTTTTAACAGTTAGTTTTGTCACTGTTGTACAAACTGCTGCAGTATGATGTGACAGAGCCTTACAGTGAACACGAGGATCTTCCCTTTCAGTAGTGCCACATGACTTTACGGAGCCCAATCTTCTTGCAACTGTACATACTCCTGAACAACGCTGTCAGCAATCATTTACAGTGACAACATTCCTGCCAGGTCTTTCTGCAGTATCGCAGAAGGAACATCCGGCCTCTCGTAGCCCTATTAGAAGACCTCGTTCAAACTCAGGCGTTGTTGATGACCTCATTGTCGCTTTAAGTCATTCTTGACTAACATCAACTCACCACGTCCACCTCCAAAGTTGGTAATGCTCGCAACCTTTGCAGCGTGTGTTTAAGGCAAACCTGATATTTATGCTCATAGTGGCAGTTCTAGTGCCATTCTTATGGGGCTGGCGCGAAATCTGAACAGACGTGATCTTTCAGCGTACCAACTTTGATTTATGTCGCCTAACTCCTTCCTGGTGTCGCCATATTTTTTCCGCCAGTGTATCACTGTTGCAGTCTTTCGTATAATTTGTGCTAAAGTCAAGAGCTCTAGGACATCAGAGTGGTTAACGTTAATCGGTTGAGAGATAGTTCGAACATGAACTGTAGCGACTTGTTGCGGCAGAGGATTAGGATAGCGAGCTGTCGCCTGGAAATGGGATTGATCATTGGAGGGGGAAGCAGCTTGTGGTGGGGGCGGGGGTTAATGATAGCTCCCGCTGAGATTAATTTTGTCCTGGCTGTAAGCGACGCAGAGCTCAGCACTTAATAGTGTTTCCACCTCGACCTCACTCCGGGAATATTATTTGATATCCACAAGGTGTAACCATTTAACGTCGCTGAATCACCAGTCAGTACAGTTTCCAAATAACGTCATTATTTAATAAACTGCTCCAGCAAAAGTTTAACGCCTACTTTAAATCAAAGGAGTAAACTTACACAGTAGAGTGACAGCAATTGAGGTATCGAGGTCATATTGTAGCAGGGTGACCGGAGCAGGTGAGGTGGACGAGGGTGTAGAGCATGGCTGGGTAGGAGGAAGTGGCTGTTTTTGGCAATCTTCCTCTTTATTGTTGGAACTCCCAAGACATTTTCCCGTAGCTCAGCCCCACCGCTTGTGTCGTGGTGGAGACGTGCTGATGCACGCAGTCCGGGGAACATGACGATGGCCTCGGTCAGCGGCTGCACAGGCAGTAGGAGGACAGCGGCACGAGGCCGGGCCAGCCCAGCCCGCCTCCTGCAGACGCTGCGGCTCGTGACGACGCCGGGAGTCGCCGGTGCAGCAGTGGGCAACGCCCCCCACCGGCCGGTCCTCGGGGACAGCGTCACAGGTCACGACGACGTGACAGCGACCTAACGCCCAATCGGTCGAACCGAATGCGGACGCCCACCTCTGATGCCCTTAAATAGTGCAGGCCACTGCTGAATCCGCCGGTTACACGGCGACGTGTTTATTAGAAGGTTCTCGATGAGTTGGCTACTGCAACCGCGCCCCAAGTGGCCTGCGCCTTCTTAATTCTGCTAATACTGTGTTCTGATGGCTGCTGCGCACGTACACACATATCGACGCTCGTTGCAAAACTGTCTCCTGCATTATGCGCTGGCCAGCCTTCGTCCGCCGTGAGGCTGGCGCATCGCGCAATGAAACACACTAAATCACAATTTCGCACCGTATTTCCTCTACAATTCCTTCCTCGTACGAAAAGAATTCGTCTCCGAATTCAACCAAAAAGTCAAAACAACTGAAGTTCACTTCACAAACAACACAAAATGCGATTGATTCACTATTTACACCGTGTTCATTCAGTTGTATCTTCAGTCTAATCTTTGTTTCTGAACATTACTCAGTGTTCTGCTGCAGTGCCCACAACCGTCCAGTGATATTGTCTGGACCCTTAGGTTAAAGGTTGGAAGGGGGCGGGATTTGGGCTACCTTCCTCTTGAGCTGATAGTACACTAATCCTATGACAAAGATAAAAATACAGGTGGCAGTGGTTGATGATCCAATACCTAGTAAGCGTTGCTTATGCTCATTACACTACTCGTGCACTCGTTGAAAAAGATGTTCCATAGTTATACATCCAATTTGAGCTGCTAGCATCTGGTCCAAAGAGGCGAGCAAAGTCGGGTCTGATATGCTATTCAGAATAGTGATATTTTTTTTCGTGACGAATTGCACCAGTTGGTCGGGTACATAGATCAATGTGCGTGTTATGTTCATGATTGTAGCTCCAGTAATCACGGCTGGTAAATGGAAAGTTGGCCCTGAAATGTCACACTGTGTGCCGTTAATTAACAGTCCCTGCCCCTGCAATTCTATTCTTTGCGTACTCCCTTGCTTACCCTGCTCGTAACAAACGCAAATAAAGACAGTGTTTCCCATGACTGAAAATACCCAATGCGGTCCCACTTGCGGAAAGAACTGCACTGTGCCTGCTATAATTTGGTTAGGGCACTCCGTGACTGGTTCTTGAGAGCGGAATAGAGAATACTCGAATTATTTGGGAACAGTGTGTAACAATTTTGTGGGGAGATGGTAACTGGACCTGTTTGGCAACACAGGAAGTCTTGTGCTGTGAGGAACGCATGAGCTTGTCTGTTACGTGCCACTAACAGTATTTCCCACACGGTTAATTGTACGAATTTCTGCAAAATTTCCCACTTCACTGGATACATATGCTAGGCGTAACATTCAAATTTACAATCCTTACATGTCAATGGTATTATGATATGAATTCTCAGCAGGGTACCCGTCCATGTACTGGTAACAATGGCCATTTTGTAGTACAGAGATAAGTGTTCGTCTGTTAATGTCAGTAGTAGCTCCAGGGATGCGGGCAGTTCAGATTGAACTTCGCGTAATCCTTCCCGAAGTTGAAACTTCCTGGCAGCTTAAAACTGTGTGCCGGGCCAAGACTCGAACTCGGGACCATTTCCTCTCTCGGGCAAGTGCTCTACCAACTGAGCTACCCAAGCACAACTCACGTCCCGTCCTCACAGCTTTACATCTGCCAGTATCTCGTCTCCTACTTTCCGAACTTTACAGAAGCTCTCCTGCGAACCTTGAAGAACTAGCACTCCTGAAAGAAAGGATATTGCGGAGACATGGCTTAGCCACAGACTGGGCAATGTTCCCAGAATGAGATTTTCACTCTGCAGTGGAGTGTGTGCTGATATGAAACTTCCTGGCAGATTTAATCTGCCTGGCAGATTTAATCTGCCAGGAAGTTTCATATCAGTGCACACTCCGCTGCAGAGTGAAAATCTCATTCTGGAAAGTGAGGCAGAATTTTTTTGAATGAAGTAATTCCACTTTAGTATGTCAAACCATTACTTATTGTGACTGCAGTTTCGACAATTGGTCACTTTTAAGCACTCCGAAAGCCGTCAGTCACCAAATGAAATAGACGTAATCACAAAACAGACAAACTTTGGAAAATGAAAATTTCAAGGCTACTTACGTGGGACGTTGTATTCCACTTAATAAAATAAAGCTACGACATGCTGGAACATAGTTGTCACCAGTGTAAAAGCAAACTAACACATGTTCCATTCACCGTGCAAGCCTACGTTAGAACGCTGGGGAAATAATACCTGATATGATAAAGACTTAAGTCAAATATCTCGTGTAGCAGGCATGGTAGACGTCTGACAATATCAGCAAAGATGCAAACATACAAAGCTCATGAGCCATACAGCGCAAAGACGCTAGGGTCTAATATACAGAGCCGATACGTTTGTAAAACGTGTGCGCAGAAATGAAGAAAGTGACAGAAATATGTGCCAAATGATACCGAGTGTGTAAATTAAAAGTAGCTAAAAATATGAAGTGGCTATCAGGTCAAAGCAATACCCATCAAATAAAAGTATAGAATAGGGTGTAAAATATCAAGTACATATGAAAGCAGCGGATCACACACGCAAAACAGACGCAAGCAGTCAGTGTGTGATGAAATGCAAGTAACACACAATTGTAGGAAAAAAAGGATGTTAAGTAGTAACAAGCGTAGCATGGTCAAGAGTATTTGGCAGAATTAACACGCTTAAAGCCAGTCATAGGAAAAAAACCGCTATATTGTAGAATGTTCTTGAAGCAGTCTAGTGACCTACTTTTAAGATAGGTTTCATTCTAAATGTGTTCTGGTTGGTCTATAAAAGCCGTATAAATTTCAGTCTCTTCTAAATAATCAAGCTGTCTTACTTTTCCAATTTTGTGAAGAATTTCTAAAGAGCTTTCCATGTTATCTAACCGTAAAAGTGCCTCCCGGATGACAGGGTTCCGTACACACGCACCGTTACCACACTACATGGTTGAGTTAGCCGACACGGCTGATTCCCGCGCCATCCTGCAGATAAAGAGCTTTCTGCGGATGGACGTACGTGTAGAACTTTACGAACCACCCAACGTCCCCGAGCAATGTAACAACTGCCAGCGGTTCGGCCACTCGGCCCTCCGCTGCGGCCTGGCAACTCGCTGCCGCGGATGCGCTGGCAATCACAGATCCAACACTTGCACACAAACACAGCCAAACCAGCGACGCTGTGCCAACTGCGGTGGGCCCCATGCGGCAAACTTCAGACAGTGCAACTCATACAAACAGGCGCTGAAGCGAAAACAAGACAAAAGCAGGGTACTATACGACATACCACGCCCAAGGCCAGCGCCGAACCCAGTAAGGAACGGCGTAAGTTTGCCACGGTTGCACGCCCTGGCGGAACGGCACAGGCTGCGGAACCTCAGCGCCCTACACACACACGTGAAACAACCGCTGCAACAGCCACACAACAGCCACAGGCAACACCTGAAACCCAACAAGCATCGGTACCTACACCTATGCCCCCAAACAACACGACTCCACTCCCGGAAATCACGTGCTGCGAAGAAACGCACCATTTACAGGAAAACACATCCACACAAGAACCCCCCGAACCCCAAGCCCAGAGGAGGAATAGACGTACACGCAAACACAGGGCGGGGAACACGAAATCACCACAACAGGCCACGCAGCAGCAACGGAACAGCAACACACAGGAAAACAGTCAACAAGACACCGAGACTGTAACTCACACTACCATCCCCCTCACCACAGAAGTAACACAGGCGCCACAACCTCTGTCACAAAGCACAAATGCCGCTCCTAACAACACGCCAATACCCGCACAAGCGGCCACTAACTCCACAACGGCACCTCGGGCTGCCACACCCAACACCAACACACCACCTGGGGGAATACTGGAAACACTATTCCCCCGACACACGACCGTTCAAATCCTTACCAAGGTGCTGACGGCCGTCACTACACTCATCACCCAGCTCATGAGCGCCGAACCCGGGCAATACTGGGCTGTCATACACACTGCCATCACAACACTCTTTCACACTCTTACATGAATAATATGCCACACCCGGCCCATAACGCAGACCCGCACACACTATCACAGATCCTGTTCTGGAATGCAGACTCGATCCACAGCAAAAGGTCAGAATTTGCCGCGTTCATGGAGCGCAAGGGAATCCTTGTCGCGCTACTGAGCGAGACTAAAACCGCACAAACAAACTTTCCTGGCTATTGTGTCTATCGTACCGACCGACCGGGCGACGCCGTGGCAGGTGGAACTGTAATCGTCATACACAAAGACATTGAGCACACAAACATAGAGCTCCCTGAACTGGAAAAACTCGAGGCTACGGCCGACAGAGTCAAGTTCAACGGAGCCTACACCACACTGATATCGGTATACAACAGCCCTGTACGCATCTCAACACGCGATATCAGCACTTTACTCAACATTTCACCGCGAGTAATAGTCGCTGGAGATCTGAACTCAAAACACCCAGAATGGAATTCACGCATACGAAATCTCAACGGCAAAAAACTGTACGAACATTCACTAGGCAGAAACTACATTATACTAGCGACGACTGAACCGACGCACATTCCCTATCAGAGGGGACACAGGCCAGACGTGATAGACATGGCCCTCATCAAGGGCATTACAGCGACACTCAATGTCGCCGTTGAAAACGATCTGCCCTCAAACCACCAACCTGTAATACTATACATTGAGGAAACACTGCAGCACACAGAACAACGCAAGATGTTGGACTACGGGCGTGTGAATTGGACATTGTTCAAGCAAACGCTTGATAGCCACATCCCACCTATACACGAAATTAACGAAACAGCACAAATTGACGAGGCAGTAGAAACCCTCACCAACGCCGTCCAGGACGCAATGGCAGGCACCATACCTGATCGCACCTCACAACAACGCAGTGCGGCCCTGCCCCAGGAAATCCTGGGCCTAATCTCAATGAGGAATCGCCTCAGGAGACAATGGCAGCGCACCAGGCGCCCGTACTTCAAACGGCACATTAACAGACTACAGGGCATCATACACGATAAAATACAAACACACAGAACACAACAGTGGAACCAAAAACTCGAAGGGCTGGACACCACACGCCCTGGCGTGTGGCAACTAACCCGACACTTCACCCGGGAGAAAATATACACCCCAACGCTTCAAGGGCCTGACGGACCTGCATACTCAGCGGAAGGGAAAGCAGAACTAATGGCCCGAACACTCGCAGCGTCATTCACACCGAACCTGGTACCATCAGATCCAGCGTTCACACTTGCTACTGACCAAGAGGTTACACGCATTCTAGCCCAACCATCGCGCGACGACATTCGACATGCTAGCACAGCCGAAGTCTCCTGGGCTATAATGCATTTCGCTGCTAGGAAAGCCCCTGGTCATGATGGCATTCAAAACCGTGTCCTCCAGGAGTTCACGGATAAAGCAACTGAGTACCTAACACACATAACGAATGCCATACTAAAACACCAACACTTCCCCGCCTTTTGGGAGACGGCCAAGGTCCTGATGTTCAGGAAGCCGGGGAAAGACCACAGCCTCCCACAAAATTGCCGACCCATCAGCCTTCTGAGCTCACTCAGTAAGGTTGTTGAGAAGGTGATTCTCAAACGCATCACTAGGCACTGCATAACAAATGACATCCTGAGACCGGAGCAATTCGGCTTCAGGAATCACCACTCCACAACACAACAACTCCTACGGGTTGTTGAACATATAACACATGGCTTCAATATAAACAAAGCTACAGGGGCAGTGTTCCTGGACATCGAAAAGGCTTTCGACCGTCTATGGCACAACGGCCTCATCCGCAAACTCAGCGACGCGGGATTCCCCGACGGGCTGCTGCGTCTAATACACTCATACCTCACAGACAGGAGTTTCAACACTGACGTGCAGGGAAAACAATCAACACGACACGGTATACACGCGGGAGTACCCCAGGGAAGCATCCTAGGACCCCTACTGTTTAACCTCTACATAAACGATCTCCCAACCGCACACAACACAATGATGGCAATCTACGCGGATGACACAGCCATCCTTGCGCAAGATTGGAAACCATCAAACATTACGTCACACTTACAGACTGCACTCAGAGTGGCCGAGCCTTGGTTGGAGAAATGGCGTGTTAGAGTAAACGTCGACAAGTGCGAAGCCGTTCTGTTCACTAAAAGACCGAAGCAACTGCGCAAACACCGCTACTGCAGACCAATAACTCTACATGCACGTCCAATACGTTTCCGCGAGAAAGTCAAATACCTCGGTTTCTGGCTGGACCGGAAATTACTCTGAGCGGACCACATACAACACATGACCAACCGAGCTAGCGCGAGGCTCAAACACCTCTATCCTATGCTCAACAGGCGTAGCACACTGAACAGAAGGGTGTCGAGGTCCATGTACATGACATCCGACCCCTGATGACGTACGCAGCTCCCGTCTGGGGATATGCTGCGCCTACACGCCTGCGCCGTCTGCAGCTCATACAAAACAAAGTACTCAAAATCATAAGCAATGCTCCACGATACACACGCATCGCGGACCTTCACCAGGAATACCGACTTGAGACTCTCACGGAGGTAATCCACAAACTCACCACAAGACTATACAGAAACTCCAGACATTCGCAGAACCCGTTTATTCTGAATCTGGGGAACTACGACCACAACCATAGATGGAAACATAAAAGACAAAAAGACATACTTGCAAGGACATAACATCTATGGCCAAGCATACGCAAACATAACGGCAAAGGCGAGCCCCTGTTAATCAGACGCATTTACTGGATATCCAGCTGAAATACACTGCCGAATAACTGGTACCACACAGGGAAGCCGTACCGTACACTGCATGCAAACAAGCTCCACACATCCCCCACACAGTGAGATGATCTATGGCCGATCTCCCACTACTGTATAACGATCTTGATTGTTCCAGGAATGTAGCAGCTGCAGCAACTGGGACACATCGCCATCGCTTGTCACGATAATGATGCATGATACCTATACTAACAAATCCAACTTTGCATGAGCTATCGCAGCTAGTAAGCCACTACTGCTTTTACTACCCATCCCACTGTCGCAGAGGTTTTTTTCCCACGGCACGAGCCATGGCACTTTTTTCCCTCTGCTCTTCAAATCGCTACCCTCACTCGCGTTTCGTCCACTATCTATCACCTGATGGACCGTGTTAATGCGTAGTCTTACCCAGAAGCACGGATAACATCACAGCCCAGCATCCTGTGATCCACTTACTAGATAACTAACATGTTTACGGAGGTGACAGTAGAACTTTTGGTTTGGTCACCACGTTGGTGTGGGCGTGGAGGGGCCCCATCTCTATTAGTCGTCCGAATATGGTTCGCAGACAGCGATCTAAAACTGTCACTGGTGTACTGTTCTCTAGAACGAATGTTCTGTCCTGTATTAAACTTAGTTCATTCCTACAGTTAATTTTATAAAGCCGAGACTATGATTTTATTAGGAACGTCCAGACTCGCTGCTTTATGACATTAATTTTTATTTCTTTCTCTTTCACTACAGATCTGTTTCGGCTAAATCGTCATTATCAAATAACGTATGTATTGTCTAGATAAACTGACGAACACTGTTGATTTAAAATAGTAATTAATTTGTTACGACATTAACAGCTTTGGAGCCACAATCTCATACGTTTACCTCGTAGCTCCAAAACTGTGAAATTACTGTCATAACTTTTTAATTACTGCCTTAATTCAACAAATAGAGAACGACAGTCAAAATACTGTTACCAAAGATGTTATTTGTATGTTAGTCCATCTAGACTTTATATAATCGATAATGGCAGTTTAGCCGAAATAAATCTATAATGAAAGTGAAAGAAATGAAAATTAATATCACATAGCTGTAAATGTGCGCACTCTTATAAATATGTAACATGCTGACTTTACTACGCTACAGGCCCTATGGAACCCAGAATGTGTGGAAGATTTATTGTGTTGTAGGCTCTGACGTACGGTCAGGTCTAACGTGTCGTCGGTATGGAAGCCTGTTCTTACTTCGCTGTTACGAAACTGTTCAGCTATTCAGCCAGAAACAGGTCCACGTTATGGTAGGGACAAATAGTTTTAGCTTCTTCCTCTTTCTGCAGTGTAATCTCACCAGTAGTATTGCGACTGAGTAATTTTGCAGCGAACGTTTTACCAGTTATTTGTGCAATGAAAACGTCGTTCAGTGCTACATGTCTAAGGATTCCTAGTTCATTGCAATTTCGTTCTGCTCTAGGGGAAGGCTGACTAATGTGTGAATCATAGAAAGGGAAAATGCGTTCTCTGGGTTCATGGGAGGCAGAAATTATTGTAGATATCATTATCTGTGCAATAGTGAAAATTAATGCTAGTGTATATACTATTCAGTTATGTCAACGTAGTGACAGTGTCACTGAGTGATCTTCTAAATGACACAAAGATTTCGTCCATGTACATACTACTACATTAAATTTTATTAGCTCTGACGGGGAATTTCTTAAAGTACTGCCTTTTGTCATGTTTAACAAAACTGTTAGCAAGCGTACTTTCTATACAAATGCGCGTGGCAAAGGCTTCCGGTCGTAAAAAAATTTCAGCGTTAAACTTGAAATAGTTATAGGAGAGTATCAGAAGTAATAACCTAATGGCATCTTTAATTTCTTGTACATTAGGTTTTTGTGTTGGAGAAGTTTCTCTTCAGTAATTTTAATAGTCTCTTAAATGTGAATGTTAGTAAGTCAATTAACTACGTTAAAGGATACGAAATTACCATCATCAGGAATGGAAATTTTTTTAATTTTAGCTGTTAGGTAAAGGGAATTTTTGACAGTGTAGTTTCCTTCAAAAACGCAATATTCTTTTGCCGATTTCGTAGAAGCGCCATCTGTATAGTTAACACTGTCCACTGGAAGCGAAGGCGGCATGCAGTCGGGGGCGATGCTGGGTTCGTAGCGGTGGGCACCAGTTGTTGGCTACGACGAAACTGCCCGGGAGGCACATTTACATTCGAGTGGCCGCACGTGTCACGGTGGATGCAGCAGAGGGTCCGTAGCAGGCAGGAGTGACCCCCGTGGTTGTGTGCACCACCTGTTCTAGTGTCCGGTGTACACGAAGGACCTCTGCGGACCGAGCTGGAAATTTCTCAGCTCGCTGGACTGTGCAGTTAATGATTTACAGGGGCTGTGCTTGATGCAACCTGCAGGGTGGCGTCAGCGCCTGACGGCTTCCGCGACTGGACAAATGAACTGGCGGTTGTTGTTGTTGTTGATGTTGTCGTCTTCAGTCCTGAGACTGGTTTGATGCAACTCTCCATGCTACTCTATCCTGTGCAAGCTTCTTCATCTCCCAGTACCTACTGCAACCTACAGCCTTCTGAATCTGCTTAGTGTATTCATCTCTTGGTCTCCCTCTACGATTTTTACCCTCCACGCTGACCTCCAATGCTAAATTTGTGATCCCCTGATGCCCCAAAACATGTCCTACCAACCGATCCCTTCTTCTAGTCAAGTTGTGCCACAAACTTCTCTTCTCCCCAATCATATTCAATACCTCCTCATTAGTTACGTGATCTACCCACCTTATCTTCAGCATTCTTCTGTAGCACCACATTTCGAAAGCTTCTATTCTCTTCTTGTCCAAACTAGTTATCGTCCATGTTTCACTTCCATACATGGCTACACTCCATACAAATACTTTCAGAAATGACTTCCTGACACTTAAATCTATACTCGATGTTAACAAATTTCTCTTCTTCAGAAACGATTTCCTTGCCATTGCCAGTCTACATTTTATATCCTCTCTACTTCGACCATCATCAGTTATTTTACTCCCTAAATAGCAAAACTCCTTTACTACTTTAAGTGTCTCATTTCCTAATCTAATTCCCTCAGCATCACCTGATTTAACCCTTTGTTTCCTGGCATAAGAAAAAATTTACTTTTTAACATTTTCTTTGCAGAATTTATGCTATTGTGGCCTCAAATGACGGTAGGATTTTTTGTAAAATTTTATCTTATTTTCCACAACTTTTTTCTCTCCTGGTACTCAGAAGTACCGTCAGACTCCGTGGACAGAATCACAATATGCGCAGAAAAATGATCCAATTTTTATAACTAGTACTTTATTCCACATAAACATTAAATATTTTTACATTAGAAAATGAATTAACAGAAATATGATATGATATTTCTGAATTTTTTTTTAAATTTCGCATAAATTTATTCTAGAGCAACTTCACAATACATAGTAACTTAGCTATACATATCTCATATTTCGTGTTAGTGATACCTCATGAAATTGTAGGAAACAGTTCTTTTTCTCATTGGAGCACAAATACACTTTACATGTACTACATTGTGAATGTGGTCTCGACTGAATTTTATTTTTCGCACGCATTTCGCATCGTCCTCTTTTAAAACTGAACACTGCAAAATGGTTTTCTCGGTTGCCAAGATGTACATTCTTCGGAACAGAAAAGTTATCCTTCCTTCTCTTTGGGGGAGTTATTTCATCTTTACCAGAGTTTCTCTTTTTGAGATTTGGCACTTGCTGTTCATTCATTAGCCCTAGTGCCACAGAACTCCTGAATTCCAGCAGTGGC
Source organism: Schistocerca serialis cubense (assembly GCF_023864345.2). Taxonomy (NCBI): domain Eukaryota; kingdom Metazoa; phylum Arthropoda; class Insecta; order Orthoptera; family Acrididae; genus Schistocerca; species Schistocerca serialis. Next base: position 820,600,543 of record NC_064640.1, read on the forward strand.
AGTGCCCCATGTAGATCACTGAAAATGACGTAAGCATTGTCAAAAGCAATTTCTATTGCTCCCCAGAAGAGACGGTGCCACCATTTCTCTGATCGCCTGTCAAGACCATAAGTTGAACGTAACCTGTCTGCATGATCCACACCACCCATGTGTTTATTGTAATCACATACAATAACTGGTCGTGGTATAGTCATACTAGTTCCATCTTTCTGTTTTCATGTCACTACGCTCTGTTCAGTGCCATGAAAGTTTGACGCAAAATACACTACTTTATTTTCCCTCCATTGAAATACTGTTAGGTCTAAAGATGACTCTCTGTGATTTGATTCCCCACGGTTTAGACATTTTTCTTTAGGTAAATTCCCTGGAAAACCTTTCCTGTTTGTTCTAATTGTTTCTGTGTGAGAGAAAGTGAACAGAACAACTAGTGAGAGGTAACGCATTGTTGCTACAATAAAGTGTTCGCACAACCTGACGGTACTAATAAGTCCGCCTTATATTTTCCACTTTATCTCATTCACTTGTAACGTAATGCTTCAAACTATTATAAAAAAAAACAAAGAAGGTAAGAACGTACAATGGAAAACTCAACGGAAGTTTCAATAAATTGCACACAAACTCAGGTAACACCATTGAAACAAGCACATACAATCTTCTGTTTTCACAGCAGCGCGCAAAAAACAATCTCAAGCTCTGACCGCCAGAGAGGTCTATGTATTGCACAATAACATCTATGAAACAGTAGAGCAGAGTTACTGTTACGTACCGACGGGCTCTCAGATCACGAAACTGCACCACGAGAAAATAATGAGTGTCAAAACTTACTGGTACTTTTAAGTACCGTCAGGCAACAAAGGGTTAATTTGACTACATTCCATTATCCTCGTTTTGCTTTTGTTGATGTTCATCTTATATCCTCCTTTCAAGACACTGTCCATTCCGTTCAACTGCTCTTCCAAGTCCTTTGCTGTCTCTGACAGAATTACAATGTCATCGGCAAACCTCAAAGTTTTTACTTCTTCTCCATGAATTTTAATACCTACTCCAAATATTTTTTTGTTTCCTTTACTGCTTGCTCAATATACAGATTGAATAACATCGGGGAGAGGCTACAACCCTGTCTCACTCCTTTCCCAACCACTGCTTTCCTTTCATGCCCATCGACTCTTATAACTGCCATCTGGTTTCTGTACAAATTGTAAATAGCCTTTCGCTCCCTGTATTTTACCCCTGCCACCTTTAGAATTTGAAAGAGAGTATTCCAGTCAACATTGTAAAAACCTTTCTCTAATTCTACAAATGTTAGAAATGTAGATTTGCCTTTTCTTAATCTTTCTTCTAAGATAAGTCGTAAGGTTAGTATTGCCGCACGTGTTCCAACATTTCTACGGAATCCAAACTGATCTTCCCCGAGGTCCGCTTCTACCAGTTTTTCCATTCGTCTGTAAATAATTCGCGTTATTATTTTGCAGCTGTGACTTATTAAACTGATAGTTCAGTAATTTTCACATCTGTCAACACCTGCTTTCTTTGGGATTGGAATTATTATATTCTTCTTGAAATCTGAGGGTATTTCGCCTGTCTCATACATCTTGCTCACCAGATGGTAGAGTTTTGTCATGACTGGCTCTCCCAAGGCCATCAGTAGTTCTAATGGAATGTTGTCTACTCCCGGGGCCTTGTTTCGACTCAGGTCTATCAGTGCTCTGTTAAACTCTTCACGCAGTATCTTATCTCCCATTTCGTCTTCATCTACATCCTCTTCCATTTCCATAATATTGTCCTCAAGCACATCGCCCTTGTGTAAACCCTCTAAATACTCCTTCCACCTTTCTGCCTTCCCTTCTTTGCTTATAACTGGGTTGCCATCTGAGCTCTTGATATTCATACAAGTGGTTCTCTTCTCTACAAAGGCCTCTTTAATTTTCATGTAGGCAGTATCTATCTTACCCCTAGTGAGACAAGCCTCTACATCCTGACATTTGTCCTCTAGCCAATCCTGCTTAGCCATTTTGCACTTCCTGTCGATCTCATTTTTGAGACGTTTGTATTCCTTTTTGCCTGCTTCATTTACTGCATTTTTATATTTTCTCCTTTCATCAATTAAATTCAATATTTCTTCTGTTACCCAAGGATTTCTATTAGCCCTCGTATTTTTACCTACTTGATCGTCTGCTGCCTTCACTACTTCATCCCTCAGAGCTACCCATTCTTCTTCTACTGTATTTCTTTCCCCCATTCCTGTCAATTGTTCCCTTATGCTCGCCCTGAAACTCTCTACAAACTCTGGTTCTTTCAGTTTATCCAGGTCCCATCTCCTTAAATTCCCACCTTTTTGCAGTTTCTTCAGTTTCAATCTGCAGTTCATAACCAATAGATTGTGGTCAGAATCCACATCTGCCCCTGGAAATGTCTTACAGTTTAAAACCTGGTTCCTAAATCTCTGTCTTACCACTATATAATCTATCTGATACCTTCTAGTATCTCCAGGATTCTTCCCGGTATACAACCTTCTTTTATGATTCTTGAACCAAGTGTTAGCTATGATTAAGTTATGCTCTGTGCAAAATCTACAAGGCGGCTTCCTCTTTCATTTCTTCCCCCCCAATCCATATTCACCTACTATGTTTCCTTCTCTCCCTTTTCCTTCTGACGAATTCCAGTCACCCATGACTATTAAATTTTCGTCTCCCTTCACTACCTGAATAATTTCTTTTATCTCGTCATACATTTCATGTATTTCTTCATCATCTGCAGAGCTAGTTGGCATATAAACTTGTATTACTGTAGTAGGCATGGGCTTTGTGTCTATCTTGGCCACAATAATGCCTTCACTATGCTGTTTGTAGTAGCTAATCCGCACTGCTATTTTTTTGTTCATTATTAAACCTACTCCTGCATTACCCCTATTTGAGTTTGTATTTATAACCCTGTAATCACCTGACCAAAAGTCTTGTTCCTCCTGCCACCGAACTTCACTAATTCCCACTATATCTAACTTTAACCTATCCATTTCCCTTTTTAAATTTTCTAACCTACCTGCCTGATTAAGGGATCTGACATTCCACGCTCCGATCCGTAGAACGCCAGTTTTCTTTCTCTAGAATTGGCGGTAAAAAAAAAAAAATCACAGCAACAAAAAAAGAAAAAAATCATGTACAGTAATGAAATTTCGGGAATACGTCTGTCTATATAGCATATTTAAGTGATAACATTGCAGCATCGCAGGGCAATGTAAGCGCGAAATAATCCGTTGCAGAAGTGACATGCTGGTAAATTAATAACAGATGTAACGATCAGCATGTTGAATGCAAGCATTGAAACGGGCATGCATTGTGTTGTAAAGGTGTGCGATATCAGTTTGTGTCGCAATTGGCGGTGCTTTGGGGGTCAGTGAAATGCATGCTACTGGGCTCCTGTCTCCTGCCTCCTGCCGAGTCTTCCTGCGATATCGCTGCAGGAATATCCAGCTTCCCGTGGCCGTATTACACGACCTCGCTCAAACTCAGTAAGATGATCATAATGGCGTCTCTGTCTCCCCAAAGGCATTCTTGACTAAGATCAAATCTCCACGTCCAATCTAGAAGGTAACTAACGCTCACAACCGTCACGCCGTGTATTTACAGCAAACCTCATTTGCAGCCTCAAGTGACGCTACTAACACCACTCTTATGCGCCTGGCGCGAAATTTAAATGGACATTATTTTTCAAAAGTAAAAACACGCCTACCAACTTTCGTTTATCTCGCACAACTGCTTGTAGTGTTGCGATTTTTTCCGTCGGTGTATGTTCAAGAATTCTGCAGTAAACGGATGTTAACGATATTGGTCTGTAATTTTGCAGGTCCGTCCTATTACTGTTCTTATACACTACTGGCCATTAAAATTGCTACACCAAGAAGAAATGTAGATGATAAATGGGTATTCATTAGAGAAATACACTCCTGGAAATTGAAATAAGAACACCGTGAATTCATTGTCCCAGGAAGGGGAAACTTTATTGACACATTCCTGGGGTCAGATACATCACGTGATCACACTGACAGAACCACAGGCACATAGACACAGGCAACAGAGCATGCACAATGTCGGCACTAGTACAGTGTATATCCACCTTTCGCAGCAATACAGGCTGCTATTCTCCCATGGAGACGATCGTAGAGATGCTGGATGTAGTCCTGTGGAACGGCTTGCCATGCCATTTCCACCTGGCGCCTCAGTTGGACCAGCGTTCGTGCTGGACGTGCAGACCGCGTGAGACGACGCTTCATCCAGTCCCAAACATGCTCAATGGGGGACAGATCCGGAGATCTTGCTGGCCAGGGTAGTTGACTTACACCTTCTAGAGCACGTTGGGTGGCACGGGATACATGCGGACGTGCATTGTCCTGTTGGAACAGCAAGTTCCCTTGCCGGTCTAGGAATGGTAGAACGATGGGTTCGATGACGGTTTGGATGTACCGTGCACTATTCAGTGTCTCCTCGACGATCACCAGTGGTGTACGGCCAGTGTAGGAGATCGCTCCCCACACCATGATGCCGGGTGTTGGCCCTGTGTGCCTCGGTCGTATGCAGTCCTGATTGTGGCGCTCACCTGCACGGCGCCAAACACGCATACGACCATCATTGGCACCAAGGCAGAAGCGACTCTCATCGCTGAAGACGACACGTCTCCATTCGTCCCTCCATTCACGCCTGTCGCGACACCACTGGAGGCGGGCTGCACGATGTTGGGGCGTGAGCGGAAGACGGCCTAACGGTGTGCGGGACCGTAGCCCAGCTTCATGGAGACGGTTGCGAATGGTCCTCGCCGATACCCCAGGAGCAACAGTGTCCCTAATTTGCTGGGAAGTGGCGGTGCGGTCCCCTACGGCACTGCGTAGGATCCTACGGTCTTGGCGTGCATCCGTGCGTCGCTGCGGTCCGGTCCCAGGTCAACGGGCACGTGCACCTTCCGCCGACCACTGGCGACAACATCGATGTACTGTGGAGACCTCACGCCCCACGTGTTGAGCAATTCAGCGGTACGTCCACCCGGCCTCCCGCATGCCCACTATACGCCCTCGCTCAAAGTCCGTCAACTGCACATACGGTTCACGTCCACGCTGTCGCGGCATGCTACCAGTGTTAAAGACTGCGATGGAGCTCCGTATGCAACGGCAAACTGGCTGGCACTGACGGCGGCGGTGCACAAATGCTGCGCAGCTAGCGCCATTCGAAGGCCAACACCGCGGTTCCTGGTGTGTCCGCTGTGCCGTGCGTGTGATAATTGCTTGTACAGCCCTCTCGCAGTGTCCGGAGCAAGTATGGTGGGTCTGACACACCGGTGTCAATGTGTTCTTTTTTCCATTTCCAGGAGTGTATGTTATACTAGAACTGACATGTGATTACATTTTCACGCAATTTGGGTGCATAGATCCAGAGAAATCAGTACCCAGAACAACCACCTCTGGCCGTAATAACGGCCTTGATACACCTGGGCATTGAGTCAAACAGAGCTCGGATGGCGTGTACAGGTGCAACTGCCCATGCAGCTTCAACACGATACCACAGTTCATCAAGAGTAGTGACTGGCGTATTGTGACGAGCCAGTTGCTCGGCCACCATTGACCAGGCCTTTTCAGTTGGTGAGAGATCTGGAGAATGTGCTGGCCAGGGCAGCCGTCGAAAATTTTCTGTATCCAGAAAGGCCCGTACAGGACCTGCAACATGCGGTCTTGCATTATCCTGCTGAAATGTAGGGTAGAGCCACGGGTCGTAACACATCTGAAATGTAACGTCCACTGTTCAAAGTGCTGTCTATGCGAACAAGAGGTGACCGAGACGTGTAACCAATGGCACCCCATACCATCACGCCGGGTGATACTCCAGTATGGCGATGACGAATACACGCTTTCAGTGTGCATTCACCGCGATGTCGCCAAACACGGATGCGACCATCATGATGCTGTAAACAGAACCTGCATTCATCCGAAAAAATGACGTTTTCCCATTCGTGCACCCAGGTTCGTCGTCGAGTACACCATAGCACGCGCTCTTGACTGTGATGCAGCGTCAAGGGTAACCGAGCTGATAGTCCATGCTGCTGCAAACGTCGTCGAACTGTTCGTGCAGATGGTTGTTGTCTTGCAAACGTCCCCACCTGTTGACTCAGTGATCGAGACGTGGCTGCACGATCTGTTTCAGCCATACGGATAAGATGCCTGTCATCTAGACTGCTAGTGATACGAGGTCGTTGGGATCCAGCACGGCGTACCGTATTACCCTCCTGAACCCACCGATTCCATATTCTGCTGACAGTCATTGGATCTCGACCAACGCGAGCAGCAATGTCGCGATACGATAAACCGCAATCGCGATAGGCTACAATCCGACCTTTATCAAAGTCGGAAACGTGATGGTACGCATTTCTCCTCCTTACACGAGGCATCACAACAACGTTTCACCAGGCAACGCCGCTCAACTAGTGTTTGTGTATGAGAAATCGGTTGGAAGCTTCCCTCATGTCAGCACGTTGTAGGCGCCGCCACCGGCGCCAACCTTTGAAAAGCTAATCATTTGCATATCACAGCATCTTCTTCCTGTCGGTTAAATTTCGCGTTTGTAGCACGTCATCTTCGTAGTGTAGCAATCTTAATAACCAATAGTGTAGTGTATATAGGAGTCACGTGGGACTTTGCGTTAGGCGAGAGATTCACGATAAATGCAATCTAAGTCAGGGGCCAATGCCGTAGAGTACTGTTTGTGAAACCGAATCGGTATTCCGTCAGGACCTGGCTACTTATTTGTTACCAAATCTCCCAGCTGCTTCTCTAGGCCAGGGATGTCTATTACCATTGTGTCGACTTGAGAGTTGAACGACTGTATGTTTCTACGATCCTCCTGCGTGAAATATTTCTTAAACATGAAATTTAAAACTTCAGCATTCCTTTTGTTGTTTTCTACTAGCACACCAGACTGGTCAACGACTGGGCAGAAGCTTCGCCCTACTTAGCGGTTTTACGTAGGACCAGAATAGTCTCGCGATCTCTTCAAGATAATTTGTTAAGGTATGACGGTGACAGCTTTATGCTCGAGCATCGATCTTTCCACGGACGCACGAATCTCTACTAACCTTTACTTGTCGTTAGCCCGCTCTCTGTTGAACCGAAAGTGCAACGGTCTTTGCTTCCTCATCATTTTCCGCAGTGGATCTTTTCCATCCTTCATTCACTTACTAGGCACATACTTTTCCACAGTACGATTTACAATCTGTTCAAACTTCCCCTATAATTACTATACATCCATCATACTGGAACTAAATAATGTCCATTCACTGTCTGAGATTCTAATAACCGCTTTTCTGCTCTTTCTAGCAAAACTACTCTCCTAGCTTTCTTGATTGATTTAATAACTTAAGTAACCATCGTCGCTACGATGACGTCATTATCACTAACGCCTGTTTCTGTAGTGTCACCGTCGGTGAGTCCAGGCATCTTTGTAGCTACATGCTCTAAAATACATCAAAAAAAGTTTTGCATCATCTCGGTTCCTAGAGTTCCGGAACCTGCACAGAAAATTGGAATGTAGATCAACATAAACATCGTTTCCACCCTTTTTATTGCTCATAAAAATCACACATTGCATGTTGTACCACCATACAGCGAGACCTTCAGAGGTGGTTGCCCAGATTGGTGTACACACATGAACCTCTAATACCCACTACCACGTCCTCTTGAATTAATACACGCCTGTATTCGTCGTGGAATACTATCCACAAGTTCATCAAGGTAGATCGCCCCACTCCTAACGGCGATTCAGCGTAGATCACTCAGTGTGGTTGGAGGGTCACGTCGACCATGAACAGCCTTCTTCAGTCTATCCCAGGTATGTTCGATAGGGTACATGTCTGGAGAAAAATGGTTCAAATGGCTCTGAGCACAATGCGACTTGACTTCTGAGGTTGTGAGTCGCCTAGAACTTAGAACTAATTAAACCTAACTAACCTAAGGACATAATACACATCCATGCCCGAGACAGGATTCGAACCAGCGACGGTAGCGGTCGCCCGGCTCCAGACTGTAGCGCCTAGAACCGCACGGCCACTCCGGCCGGCACATGTCTGGAGAACATTCTGGCCACACTAGTCGAGCGATGTCGTTATCCTGAAGGAAGTCAGCCACAAGACGATGGGGCCGCGAATTGTCGTCCATGAAGACGAATGCGTCGCCAGTATGCTGCCGATATCGTTGCACTAAAAATTAAAAAAAAAAATTTAAAAATCGGTCAGAGGATGGCATTCACGTATCGTACAGCCGCTACGGCGCCTTCCATGACCACCAGAGAATACATTGGCCCCACATAATGCCACCCCAAAACAGCAGGGAACCTCTATCTTCCTGCACTCGCTGGACAGTGTGTTTAAAGGGTTGAGCTTGACCGGGTTGCCTCCAAGCACGTTTCCGACGATTGTCTGGTTGAAGGTATATATGAGACTCATCGGTGAAGAGAACGTGATGCCAATGCTGAGAGGTCCATCCGGCATGTTGTTGGGCCCATCTGTACCGCGCTGCACGGTGTCGTGGTTGCAAAGATGGACCTCGCCACGGACGTCGGGAGTGAAGACGTGCATCGTGCAGGTTACTGTGCACAGTTTGAGTCGTAACAAGAGGTCCTGTAGCTGCACGAAAAGCGTTATTCAACATATTGGCGTTGCTGTCGGGGTTCCTCCGAGCCGTAGTAGCCCCCAGGCGGCCTGAGCGAGACATGTCATCGACAGTTCCCGTGTCTCTGTATCTACTCTATGTCCGAACAACATCGCTTTCGTTTACTCCGAGTCACCTTGACACTTCCCTTGTTGAGAGCCCTTCCTGGCACAAACTAACAATGCGGACCGCTGTATTGACGGTCTAGGCACCGTTTAACTGCAGACAACACGAGCCGTGTACTTCCTTCGTGGTGGAATGACTGGAACGGATCGGCTGTCGGACCCCGTCTGTGTAATAGGCGCTGCTCATACACGGTTGCTCACATCTTTGGTCGGGTTTAGTGACATCTTTAAACAGTCCAAGGGGCTGTGTGTGTGATACGATATCCACAGTCAACGTTTATCTTCAGGAGTTCTGGGAACCGGGGTCATGCAGATTTTTTTTTATGTGTGTATTTGCATTGTATGTGCGCTCTCGAACTAGCTGCTCAAGACAGTTTTCGAAAAAACGTGTTCAACGGTACTTCGCAAGACTACTTATGTGGAAACCTTGTAACGAATCCATAGGTGTCCTAGTCTACGCTCGGAACTAATACTGCACGATTTGGGTACTTCCGCACTACTGAGCGTAGACCTTCTTTGAATAACTCTGTCTCGACGGAATCGGGAGGCCGGTAATAACATCCAACATTACCTTCTTTTCACCTAGACCTGTCATACATTACCAGATAACTTCACAGCCACACTCAAATCCGACTGGAGTAGAAACAACGTTTTTGTCGCCATCGGTAAACGTTTCCCCTTCAGTGGCGTTGAATGTCTTTTCGATACATGTTTCACGAATCGGTAAACATTTCAGAGTTTTATACTTGGAGTCTCAGACAGCTCTCGGTCCCGAGAATAATTTGAGCGTGATTAATTTCCGAGAGGGTAGTATAGGCGAAATATTAGGGATACGCGATGTCTGTTCTTTCTGACATGTTTGAATAAACAGACAACACGCTTTCATATAGCTGATTCGCCTCTACGAGCCATGAATCTACCACACTGAGTGCGGACGCACAGTTGCGTTCGACCTGCCGCGGGAATCTCAGAGTAGGGAGAGTGGAGGGCACAGCCAGGGACTGCCGGTAGGGTGTGTGGGCGGGCTCGGGGGGTGCCGAGGCAGCACTCGGCGCCGCGTCCGGCTGCCACAGTGGTTCACGCGACGGCTAGTCAGCAGGAGACCCCGGGTTCGAGTCCCAGTGTGGCATACATTTTCCCGCATCGCCGCTGATTCCGCGTAAGGTCCCAGGGCAGCTTACCTTAATAGTTCCTTCCATTTCCTTTCTCCTCACTTCACCTTCAGTCTACATAAAAAGGCGAAATAGCGTGCGGCTGTTTGGCGTAGCGAAGATGAGCCGGAAGACACAGACGACCTCCGTATATAGGTTGCACAAGAAATATTAGGCACTGACATAGGTAAGGTAGACATTGGTAGGAGTTATTGGATGGTGCGTAGATTATAAGGTGCTTCGAAATCTCGTCTAATAATTGTCAAGTTTGTCTCACACCGAAAAAGGACGCAGATCTTCAGCAACAAGAAAAAAAATTAGCAAGGACAGGGCTTGCAATAAGACAAGATCTTACAAAGTACCGTCTAAGGATTTAAAACAGCGCCACACCCCATTTCGGCCTTCAGAATGTACGGAATCTGGACGGCAGCGTAATTAAGACAGCCCCTGAAAAGAATGCATTTACAAACGTGTCAGGACTGAACAGCATTAAGAGAAACTACACGAGCCAAAGCGAAAACTTAACACCTCTCACCTTAATTTAATACTAATCTTTTGCAACATCTCTCCTTCTCTGAATACTATCTTGAAATTGTATCAACTCTGCAACTATCTCTGTTTCTGTGCCTTTACCTATTGTTCTTGTAACTGTAACTCCGCAATTGTCTTCCTACTAGTGTCTTCGACTGTTACCATCAACTGTAGTATTACTTAATCTGACACTATCTGCCTGAAATTCTTTACATTGTATGCTATGGCACAACTGCAGTTATTGTTATTTTCCTGGTTACCTTACTCGCTCACCTACTCGGTTTATACTGCCGACAGAATTATCGCAATCACTATTATTGTAGTAATTTCCAACTTGTTAACATTCTTCGTTAATTTTATAGCGAACTGCTTTTCATCCCCTGTCACAGAGGACACGTCGTATCTATAGTCGTCGTTATTCTCAACGGTACCCCTTCACGACGAATACTCTCTGCTCCCCGCTACTCCGTATTGTAACTAGGTTTTCTCTGTTGCTGCTGGTCAACTGTCAGGATGAGCATTACTGAAAAGGGCATTTGATTCTAAAGCGTTATGTCAGGGAGAAAAACACTAAATAAATTACTTTTCCTCTCTTAACAACATTTGTGCAGGGTGGGTTCTTCCTTGGCTCAGGTATGAGGTAGAATTAAAAGGCATTTTTACATAAGATCACTTTTATCGAAAGTTTTGTACAATGGTTTCCTTACTGGATTGTTTGGCTGTGAGAGCGGCAGCTGTGTCGTTTGAAAAGCCTTCTGCTTGCGTGAGCGGCGGAGTCTGATTACGCACGGTGGTGTGTATCTCGTGTCGCCGTTTCGCCCAATTGACTGGAGACGCGCATCGCAAGGTGGCCCGTTTAATTATTGAGGACGAAGTTGTGAATCGGACGGTGATACCTCGGATGTGGCGTCCCAGTGTTTCTCTTCTCTAAGCGGCCGCGTGTGTCGTGTGTCGGCCAGCGGAGCGGCGCGGCGGGAGAAGGCCAGTGTCCCGGACTCGAACAACGAACTCCCGCTTGCCAGTCTTCGGCTGTCAGATCTTCGTCCCAGGTCACACGTGACTGCTGATGTGAGGCCGTCTCCTTCCCGTCCTCACGAGTCACTCGGGTACATAAAAATCAGGCCTGAAATACCTTCTAACTTCTGTCTTCTGGCGCCGAGGCTGCTGCTCGCTATTCCATTACAGCGGCGGACTCGGTGCTTCTGTGTACGATGTAGTCTCTTGCTGCATGACGGTCTTCAGCACCGACTGTACCGGAACTGAACTGAAAGCTACTACTGTCGGGCCCGCTGCGTCTCGCGTATTCATTCACTTCAGTTCACTGGAGGTGAACGACTTCACGGTCATTGCCTCTTCTGTCACGTCGAAAAGCTTCGCGAAGAATCTTCTTAACGTCGGTCATTGGCTCTCGGAATGTAGGCGAGGGCCTTTGATCACATGTGACAACTGAGAAACATGTGAGCCGGACGGACGATGCCCTGACGGCTGAATTGACAGCTTCTGCTTATGTGGGGAGGGCGATGGCTTCTCCTGAACGTGCTGACTTCACGGTCATTGCCTCTGCTGCTCTGCCCGCTGTTTGCCAGTGTGTAACTCTTCTAAGCTAAACTAAGTTTTTCATTTTTTTTCTAATTTCTACTTCACATTGATTTCACTAATTTATTTACCTATCAGAAGTACCACTCAACAGTATTTGCGCTGATCTCCGCGCACTGTTCTAGGGAAGCATAATGCCGTCACTACACGGACGGTGTTGTGAACGCCAGTGTTGAGCGTGCCAAGTTCAAAGTGGTGCTGAACGCCCTGAAACGATGTGACTCGTGCATACAGCACGTGCGTCTCAATGTGGTACACGCGATCGCAGCGCTCGCCAGCGGCAGCCGTCGGCTGCATCTGGGTCACACATCACCCGGTTGTCCGGGTTCGATTCCCGGCTGGGTCGGAGATTTTCTCCGCTCAGGGACTGGGTGTCGTGTTGTCCTAATCGTCATCATTTCGTCCCCATCGATGCCCAAGTCGCCGAAGTGGCGTCAAATCGAAAGACTTGCACCAGGCGAGCGGTCGGGAGGCCCTCGTCACACGTTTCTCTCTATCACCCACTTTACAAAATGGCTGGGTGTAAAATTCTTAAGCTAGCGCTATTAAAACGCGCCTTTGCTCTCTTGGCCATGTGAGAGTCACGTTGTTCTGCCTGTAGTATCCGTGGACATGTTATAAGGCAGAAAGAGAAGTGTCAAGTCCATTCAGAAAGGACATCAGCTTCTAAAAGTTCCGTAACAAAAAGCGGGATTCAAAGTCTTACTTTATAACTGTTCCTATTCAGCAGCAGAATCTTCACAACATTCGAACAAACTCCTTCCTCAGATGGAACGTAGTTATACTTACGTAACATCGAATATTAGAGAATATACTTTTATTGCACTGAAAAGAAAGTATCAGATCCTAATAGAAAAAGCGAAGACTAGTAATAAAAATATTTGGATCTGCTGAGGCGCAAACAAGAATCACATTACCAGCTACCTCGGCGCGCGCTTTAAATCAGTGGCGACCCCGTGTACATATACGGCCCGGCAGCGTTAATTTTTAGACAAATGTTTTAATACCGTAAAGAATACAAAAGACGATAGCTTCTTCCGAAACACAACGCTATAGAATAAATCATATTAACATATGAACGTAAGTCAGGATTCTTCTACGAACATGGGAACCGAATGCCTGTTCATGTGAATGTATGTTCCTCTACTGCTACCCCATAAAGCGCAATGAATCTGTAGAATTTAAGAATTATTCTGACTTTGTGTTTCTACTAAAGGATAGAAGTTTTCTTTAAGGATTGCGTTGAAACTTAACAAGTCTTGCAACACGATGAATGTTTAAAAAGTAACAAGAAATTTACAATTTCGTGTGTCGTACTAGTCCGATTTGCACTACATTTTTTGTCACAGCCTTCGTAAACGTGTCTGAAAAGTATGTGTACAATGTTATACACATTGGCTATTTGCTCTATTGTCAGCTGTCAAAAAGGATACATGTGTTTTGGTAGCATCAAAGATTATTTGTTTTGTGTAAAAACAGATTAGAAAATCTTTATTAAAAGTTTGTTTTAAGAATAAAGTGTATGGAATTTTAAAAAAATGGTTCAAATGGTTCTGAGCACTATGGGACTCAACTGCTGTGGTCATAAGTCCCCTAGAACGTAGAACTACTTAAACCTAACTAACCTAGGGACATCACACACATCCATGCCCGACGCAGGATTCGAACCTGCGGCCGTAGCGGTCGTGCGGTTCCAGACTGTAGCGCCTTTAACCGCTCGGCCACTCCGGCCGGCGGAATTTTAGAAAAGTTAAATACTCCTTTTGGTGAGTCTGTTATGAGTAAAACTGGTATAAACATGGAAAATGGATTTTTTGTTTCACGGCAATAAGTAGTTTCCGTAATATCGGCACTATTTTTTGGTTTATGTGAAAGTCCTCCATCGTTTGTGGAAGGATCGATTTTATGAAATTGTCTACGACGACGGGTTTCCTCCCAAAATTACTAGTTTTCCTTCGTGGCGATCCCTGTAAACCACGCGGTTTATTTTCGCGTCCCGTCCTTAAGCGTCCTATTGTGGCGAGGCTGACGTTTCCATAAATTGGAGCCCTTTGCTTGGAACGATTAACAGTAGCCAACAGTTCTTTTCGTGTCACCTCCTTAATACACGCTGTAACATAACATTACAGACGATCGAACGCTCGTTACATCTACATCCATACTCCGCAAGTCATCTGACGATGTGTGGCGGAGGGTACCTTGAGTACCTCTACCAGTTCTCCCTTCTATTCCAGTCTCGTATTGTTCGTGGAAAGACGGATTGTCGGTATGCCTCTGTGTGGGCTCTAATCTCTCTGATTTTATCCTCACGGTCTCTTCGCGAGATATACGTAGGAGGGAGCAATATACTGCTTGACTCGTCGGTGAAGGTATGTTCTCAAACCTCAACAAAAGCCCGTACCGAGCTACTGAGCGTCTCTCCTGCAGAGTCTTCCACTGGAGTTTATGTATCATCTCCGTAACGCTTTCGCGATTACTAAACCATCCTGTAACGAAGCGCGCTGCTCTCCGTTGGATCTTCTCTCTCTCTCTCTCTCTCTCTCTCTCTCTCTCTCTCTCTCTCTCTCTCTCTCTCTTCTATCAACCCTATCTGGTACGGATCCCACACTGCTGAGCAGTATTCAAGCAGTGGGCGAACAAGCGTACTGTAACCTACTTCCTTTGTTTTCGGATTGCATTTCCTTAGGATTCTTCCAATGAATCTCAGTCTAGCATCTGCTTTACCGACGATTAACTTTATATGATCATTCCATTTTAAATCACTCCTAATGCGTACTCCCAGATAATTTATGGAATTAACTGCTTCCAGTTGCTTACCTCCTATTTTGTAGCTAAATGATAAGGGATCTATCTTTCTATGCAGCACATTACACTTGTCTACATTGAGTTTCAATTGCCATTCCCTGCACAATGCTTCAATTCGCTGCAGATCCTCCTGCATTTCAGTACAATTTTCCATTGTTACAACCTCTCGATATACCACAGCATCATCCGCAAAAAGCCTCAGTGAACTTCCGATGTCATCCACAAGGTCTTTTATGTATATTGTGAATAGCAACGGTTCTACGACACTCCCCTGCGGCACAACTGAAATCACTCTTACTTCTGAAGACTTCTCTCCATTGAGAATGACATGCTGCGTTATGTTATCTAGGAACTCTTCAATCCAATCACGCAATTGGTCTGATAGTCCATATGCTCTTACTTTTTTCATTAAACGACTGTGGGGAACTGTATCGAACTCCTTGCGGAAGTCAAGAAACACGGCATCTACCTGGGATCCAGTGTCTATGGCCCTCTGAGTGTCGTGGACGAATAGCGAGAGCTGGGTTCCACACGATCATCTTTTTCGAAACCCATGCTAATTCCTACAGAGTAGATTTCTAGTCTCCAGAAAAGTCATTATACTCGAACATAATACGTGTTCCAAAATTCTGCAACTGATCGACGTTAAAGATATAGGTCTATAGTTCTGCACATCTGTTCGACGTTCCTTCTTGAAAACGTGGATGACCTGTGCCCTTTCCCAATCGTTTGGAACGCTACGCTCTTCTAGAGACCTACGGTACACCGCTGCAAGAAGGGGGGCAAGTTCCTTCGCGTACTCTGTGTAAAATCGAACTGGTATCCCATCAGGTCCAGCGACCTTTCCTCTTTTCAGCGATTTTAATTGTTTCTCTATCCCTCTGCCGTCTATTTCGATATTTAACATTTTGTCATCTGTGCGACAGTCTAGAGAAGGAACTACAATGCAGTCTTCCTCTGTGAAACAGCTCTGGAAAAAGACATTTAGTATTTCGGCCTTTAGTCTGTCATCCTCTGTTTCAGTACCGTTTTGGTCACAGAGTGTCTGCACATTTTGTTTTGATCCACCTACCGCTTTGATATAAGACCAAAATTAGGATTTTCTGCCAAGTCAGTACATAGAACTTTCGTTTCGAATTCATTGAACGCCTCTTGCATAGCCCTCCCTTGTCACACTACATTTCGCTTCGCGTAATTTTTGTTTGTCTGCAAGGCTTTGGCTATGTTTATGTTTGCTTCCGCAGCAGTTGTGGTACCACGGTGGCTCTTTTCCATCTCTTACGATCTTGCTTGGCACATACTCATCTAACGCATATTGTACGATGGTTTTGAACTTTGTCCACTGATCCTCAACACTATCTGTACTTGAGACAAAACTTTTGTGTTGAGCCGTCAGGTATTCTGTAATCTGCTTTTTGCCACTTTTGCTAAACAGAAAAATCTTCCTACCTTTTTTAATATTTCTATTTACGGCTGAAATCATCGCTGCAGTGACCGCTTTATGATCGCTGATTCCCTGTTCTGCGTTAACTGTTTCAAATAGTTTGGGTCTGTTTGTCACCAGAAGGTCTAATATGTTATCGCCACGAGTCGGTTCTCTGTTTAACTGCTCAAGGTAGTTTTCAGATAAAGCACTTACAAAAAATTTCACTGGATTCTTTGACCCTGCCACCCGTTATGAATGTTTCAGTCTACCGGGTGATAAAAAAGTCAGTATAAATTTGAAAACGTAATAAACCACGGAATAATGTAGATAGAGAGGTAAAAATTGACACACATGCTTGGAATGACATGGTGTTTCATTAGAACAAAAAAAAAACGAAGCTCACAAAATGTCCGACAGATCTCTTGCGCGCGTCGTTTGGTGATGATCGTGTGCTCAGCCGCCACTTTCGTCATGCTTGGCCTCCCAGGTCCCCAGACCTCAGTCTGTGCAACTATTGGCTTTGGGGTTACCTGAAGTCGCAAGTGTATCGTGATCAGCCGACATCTCTAGGGGTGCTGAAAGACAACATCCGACGCCAGTGCCTCACCATAAACTCCGGACATGCTTTACAGTGCTGTCCACAACATTATTCCTCGATTACAGCTATTGTTGAGTAATGATGGTGGACATATTGAGCATTTCCTGTAAAGAACATCATCTTTGCTTTGTCTTACTTTGTTATACTAATTATTGCCATTCTGATCAGATGAAGCGCCATCTGTCGGACATGTTTTGAACTTTGATTTTTTTTCTTTTTTTTGTTTTTCTAATGAAATCCCATGTCATTCCAAGCATGTGTGTCAATTTGTGCCTCCCTATCTACATTATTCCGTGATTTATTTAGTTTTCAAATTTATACTGACTTCTTGATCAAATGGTTCAAATGTCTCTGAGCACTATGGGACTTAACAGCTGAGGTCATCAGTCCCCTAGAACTTAGAACTACTTAAACCTAACTAACCTAAGGACATCACACACATCCATGCCCAAGGCAGGATTCGAACCTGTGACCGTAGCGGTCGCGCGGTTCCAGACTGTAGCGCCTAGAACCGCTCGGCCACCTCGGCCGGCTGACTTCTTGATCACCCGGTATATCTGGCAAATTAAAATCTCCACCCAGAACTATAACATGGTGGGGAAATGTACTCCGCAAATAGCTCCTCTTCGTTTTCTGCAATTTTCTTGCAATGCAAGGCGGTTATCCAGCACTTCCGGATACCGAAGTATATCAGTGAGTAGGGCCTACACAAAGTTAACTGGCTGACACTGGCAACTAAGACCTCACGAACAGAAACGACGCATTGTACGTCACTGCACGCCAATCTACGCCGCTAGACAGGTAACGGGCAACTGATTTTGGGTGCCCCTGTAGGCCACTGGCAGGGTTCTTCCGGAAAAGGCCACTTGCCCCACGAAAAGCGCTGTTCGCTCTTGAGTTTACAGACAGACTATACCTTGAAACTAACATCAACTGAAAGCCAGTATGGCGTATGGCGAGTCTGTACTGAAGAAAGATCGCGTGCATGTGACGTACGCGGCGTTCTTCCATCTCGTTGGTCAACATTCAAACACACTTTCAGAATATCTCTCTTGCTAGATATTGCTCCGCACGTTTGCAAAGACTTCCCAGCGTGCGTTTTTCATGCTATGACGGTAGAAACTCGGCATTCTGAATGCTCTACGTTCGAATGAACAGTCCGTGTGCCGACGGCATAACCGACACGTGCCCTTAGCGCCAGGATTTCACCCGGATTAAGTCCGGCCCAAAGGGCCTCCCCTAAACAGCCGCCAGTTCCGCAAACTGGAAGCTGTATCAAAGTTGTTACCGTATCGTCACAGTCCAACACATGTTAGACTGTGTTGAAATTCAGTAATGATAATAAATTAAAGTTTTTCTGGATATTAATATAATATGAATGTGCCTGAAGGTCTCTCGGGCATGCAGTTATGATCTGTGCAAAATTCCACCAGGCGGCTTCCTCTTTCATTTCTTAACCCCAATCCATATTCACCTACTACGTTTCCTTCTCTTCCTTTTCCTACTATCGTGTTCCAGTCACGGCGTAGCGTGCCATCATCGTCAGGTTACTCCTGTTGACGGACGTCCTAGGCTGGCGGGTGGTGTGGTATATATACCAGTCGCCTCTCCGCTCCACTGACTCCGCGTATGGACCGAGGGATGTGCAGGCTGCGGTGGTCTTTCAAATCTCAAAGCTTTTTGGTTCAGCTTTCATCAAAAGTGCAACAATGAAAACCGCTATCAAAGGTTTCGAAGCTACTGGAGTATGGCCCACGGACCCGTCCGTATTCACCGATGCAGACTTCCTCCTGGCAGACAAAACTAACATCGGACTTGACACAAATCCTGCTGTAACCGGTAAAGCTAGGATTGATCAAGACGATAGTATTAACCGACAAAATACCGCTAATATAGGTCATAGAAAAAAAGAGGGAAGTACGGATAAGTACACCTGATCAAAAGTTCGACAAGCTACAAGATCTACTAAAATCCTTCCACAAAACTTTGTAAGACAAGCAGAAAGTGTCTGAGGCATTGTGGGTAGAGGGAATCGAACAAAACCGGGAAGAACAAGTCGATAATGGAGAGGAAAATAACAGAGCCAATATTTCGTCTGGATCGGAAAACGAACAAGATAGTAAAGTATGTGGTCTGATAACTCAGATCCAAATGTATACAATTTTGGGACATATGAGGACATAGTACGGTAGTATTACCCAGACTATGTAATCACCACTCCAGACATAGAAAACAGCGTCGTAATAAATGACAACACAGCTGAAAATATGAATCTGCAACTCACAGTGGCCGATAACAAATATAACGAGTAGAATCAGGGTGCGAGTACACATACACTTAATATACAATGAGACGACTCCCCAGAATCTAAGCGTGAAGTACTGTCACACTTAAAGAATACTTGCCAAGTTCTAAAATCCAAATTAAACACGATTACACACATGTGTGACGAGGAGACAAACCTAAAGGAAGTAGCAGGGTGGATTTTAATCTTGCAAGAGTATGATTTCTATGTAAAATACGTCCAGGGCCGACAAACACCTTAGCAAATCCTTTTGCCCGGTGTCCACATGGTGCAAACCCAAGTAAAACGAAGTTCGGGGCAGATGAAGACCAAATTGGTATGTACTACATAAGAGGACTTCCTTTTGAAAACTACATAAAACAGCTTTCTCAAACATTTCAAACGAACAGAACAAAGACCCAGAGGTGTTAAGGGTCAAACTTAAGTGGAAAGATAAAAACTCGGTTAACATTTGTCACCATTATTTGCTGAAGAATGACGTGATGTTCTACAGACGAGAGCTAAGTACAAGTTTATGGACATCATGTAGTCCAGAGGTTCCCAAACTTTTGTTTGTCATGCCCCCCTTCTGCTGAAAAGAAAACTTCCCTGCCCCCCCCCCCAAAATAGAGATTTTTATTAATTATCAAGAAACTATTGAAAAATTTGTGATGGTGACGTCAAGTAACATGGTGGGCTGTTAATGTATCGAGTCACAGTTATTACGTCATCAGTCTAGTCTAGTGATTATAAGCCACTCCTAAAGCAAAGAAAGTCCTTGGTAAACAAGGAAAAATAGTTGCGACCTTTGCAGACTAGTGGATGCGGTCCGTTATTTTAAGTTGAGTGTAGCTTATTACTTTCACTCATTGTCAAAAATAGTCACTCAGTCACAGTGTTAACGAACATCACTGATTTGTACGCCTATAGCGCTCCCCATTGTCATTGCGCATAGGTTGGCATTTATGTCAACGACGACAGTTACCGAACAGCGACAAAGGCTCAGTTCCCAGAACCAAAAAAAAAAATAAAAACAATATAAAAATAAGTTTTACGAAATAATTTTGCAGACTACACAGAACTTTAAAAAATATGAATATAACAACTTCCTTACCTTGATTATATTCCCTTGCTGCACACCATTTCTTCACCAGTATACGATTTTAGGACTACGCTTGCTATATCTAGGATAAACTTTCGCTGTGTCTTCATCCAGAAGAAATACTATTATTAGTTGAAATAATATACCACACGTTACATCAGAATCCATAGGGATGATACGCAGTATTTATATTTAAATCAGAATCACTATGTTTATTTTATATTGTTTCTTCGAAATAGTTTTTTGTAATTTTACAGTATTACCTACTTGTAAGGATAGTTAGGAGGAAAATAACAAGTTCTCTTATAATGTGACGTATTTATTATAAAAATATTACTTCCACACACATATGGCAAGAAACAAACAAATAAATCAATGTGAAGGATGAGCTTGCATATTTTTGACAAGATTTTGAATTCTTGGCTGAATAGCAGAAACTGCGCAACGTAAATCATTGGCAATACTGAGTTTGCTTCTAAGCTCATTTTTATCGCCACTATCTCTGAAAATGCTCTTTTGCACAAATAAGTGCTTCAAAATGGTAAATACAGTTTCAGTGCTTGTTCTGCTGTGCTGGGATACACCGTGAGATATTTCACCCAAAATAAAGGCTTATCCATCTTATTAAAGTCATACTTCGCTGTGGAATCATTTTTAATTTCTAAGACTTCCTCTTGTAGTCTGTCGGGCAACACATCCACGTCAAAGTGAAATGGATCTGTCGCTAACCTATAATAAATTTTATCATCACAACTGTTATGGAAGAGGTTTATTATATCTGGATCTGAACGATTGGAATTGCCTTCACCTAGCACACCAGCTAAAGACCACGCCAACAGGTTGGATGATCAAGCTGGTAGGTTTCAGAAAATTGTAACAATGAACTGCCGCCTAAGAATGACCAAGTTATTGAGGCTAATTTTTCTAGTCCTGCAACCGCTAGATCGTACATTTATGGGTGCACTTAAGACTCACTACAGCGAGAATATTTGGCAGTGGATGCTCCATGAAAGCAAACCTGTTGGATCCTATGATATAGTGTGTCTCTTTGGCAAGGGAAGGAAATACAGTAGAAGAAGAATGGGTAGCTTTGAAGGATGAAGTAGTGAAGGCAGCAGAGGGTCAAATAGGTAAAAAGGCAAGGGCTATTAGAAATCCTTGGGTAACAGAAGAGATATTGAATTTAATTGATAAAAGGAGAAAATATAAAAATGCAGTAAATGAAGCAGGCAACAAGGAACACAGACGTCTCAAACATGGGATCGACATGAAGTGCAAAATGGCTAAGCAGGCATGGCTAGAGGACAAATGTAAGGATGTAGAGGCTTATCTCACTAGGGGGTCTTTGGCAAAGTTCTTTTCCTCTTTTTTCTTAATAATGGCTTCTAACTCTTTTATTGTACAGCAAATCAGTTGAAACAATGGTCTCCCCCCTCTTCCGTTCTCGGGAATATGAACATCAGGGCAACATAAGGACCTCCTGCACTCAGCAAACAGATAACAGATGACCATTACTAGAGACCCACACTCTGCAGCTGTCAGAGAACAAATTTGGCGTTTACCTCTGCTCGCAATAACATGTTGTATCTTAGTCTGAACTACACTAAGGCCTGTTTTGTCAACGTTCCATACACGATCTTCTGGATATTTATGTTTCCAGTATTCAGCTTATAGCAAGTCGTAGAATGGGAAAAGCCTTTTGCTCGAGCATATGATGTTCCAGTTGGCTTTCTAATTGAAAGCTTATCTTGATGACGTCGAAGAAAATGGTCAAGACAAGCCCTTCCAGCAATTTCATTTCTGAGGTGTGTTGCAATTCCATTCCTAACTGCAAGTTGGTAGGCCATTTTTCTAACATCCATACTAGTAAAAGCATAGAATTTTCGTCTCTATATACTGTAAGTAAACCACTAGTTCACTTTCTAGGGCTGCTGATAGAGCTGGTTTTCTTCCAAGCTATTTGGTTTCAACATCTGCCATCTGTGAGGTATTAGCCTCATACACATACTGGCGCAGAGTTGTTTTTGGGACAGCCAAATGTTTCGATGCTTGCTTTTTTAACTCCCATCGTTTTTCCTACAACAGCAGACACTGCCTCTCACATTTTGTTTTCATCCCACACCTGCCTTTTGGGGGTTCATTTAGGTGCCAGATTAGTCCTAGGCATCTGAAAACAGAAATAAAAACATTTAACGGTCTGCTTATAATATGGACCCTGGCGTCCATATTACAGTCACTTACACCTTGTAAACTAGTGTAAACAGCTTAAAAATGCAATAATACCACACCTTTTACTCTATTTGAAACTGATGCCAATACTTACTAGGTTGTATGCATGGTGCTTGCATCTAAGTATTAACCAATAATGGTACATTAATAAAGTGAAATTCACATACCTCTCAAAATTTTGAACAGGAGCTTGAAAAATATAACCTCACAGTCACTCAACCACTGTACTGACCTGCTTCCAGTGCTCCTACAGGCCAGTGAGCATACTAGTACACTAGTTCCAGCTATCAACACTAGAGCTCAGCTAAATGTTATTAAGATATTAAGGGGGGCATATTTGTTGCAGGGTCCATTTTACCACCAGTTCCTCTACATGGTAATGCAAAGCCGGTGAATCATTTGGATAAAGGTATATTTGCATTCACGTTGCTTGTAACAGCAAATCTGTTTGACAGGCTCATTGTCATTGTGAAAGAAAAACTAACAAGTAAAATGAAAAACATTCACCATAAGCACAAATTCAGTATTTTGATGAACAAGGACTCAACTAGAAAGGTAGGCAGAGGTTGGGAAGTACCAGCCACAAAATCACTTGAAGTTTGCCTTTTGGAAGAAAATATTATCCACTGTAAGCCAAATTAGTGGACACTGACTGTAAAGTAAGCATTCATAGATATTACTACGCATGTATTGATTATAGCATTAAGTTAAATATGTCAAAGCATATACATAATGTTTGCCATGTAGAGAGTACAGAAGAAAATCCGTTTGAAATTTCTGAATTACCAGATGTACTAGTTACAAATGTTGGAGGCATTTCTTTCATTAATGAGAGAGAAGAAAATTCTGAAGCCAGTCAGTTCCTGTGACACAGAGGTACTGGCAGAAATTGTTTCTGGTATGTCAGTTACTCAAGTTCAGCTGGCCAACAAAATGGAAACTTCATTGAAGGCTAGTGTAGGTGCTGTTCATGCCAATAGTAGTATCTCTTTCATTAGCACACAAAGGAGTCACAAGAGAAAACGTGCACCAGAGAGGAGACTGTTTTCAGCAAAGAAAACAAATTCCTCAAGCTGCCTACCCATGGCAGTTCCTGATACAGAATAAACAAAGTTGCTGAGAACACTTCTGGATGAAGGTTTACACCACATTATTCAGGAACATGATGGCTTTATTCCGTGTCCTGCCATCCAGTTTTAGGTTTTCCATTATTTCCCTAAATCAATCAAGGCAAATGCTGGAATGGTTCCTTTGAAAGGCCAAGGCCGATTTTCTTCCCCATCCTTGAAACCATCAGAGCTTTTGCTCTGTCTCTGACGACCTCACTGTTGACAGAATGTCAAATGTCGATATTCCTTCCTTCTTCACCAGCCTCTGATACGGCAGTTCTGCTGACACGTGGGATCACCAGAAACTGATGGGGCTTGTGCCACCAACCTAGAATGCTAGCATCGCTGGGTCAATCCCCTCCCAAGCCGTTATGACTGTGATTGAGGCTCAGTGCACTGCTGGTGATGGCCGCACATTTGACAACCATCCCAAAATTACAACAGAGTGAGTTGCAATCATCAACTTGTTATATGTATTTATTTTTGAGCTAGTAACACTAGTACAACTGTTAAACAGATTAAATATTTTCATATTCTAGCAAGGAATATACTAACACCTGATTGTTCACAATAAATTTTCCTGATAATGTAACTCATTTACCAAAAAATAAATTTTGCGAATAAATAATAATTTCAGTATCAGTATAAACACATGCAGTTGGAATTAGTAATGAGTAATTCTGAATGTAGCAATATAACTCAACTGAAAGCCTTTTTGGTTCCAATTTGCAGTATAATTTTACTTTTTTTTAAAAATCCCCCTATTTCAAAAGTTATCTGTAACCAAATAACTCTTATTCCAGAATGTTCTGTTTTTAACTAGTCATTATTTCCTAAATTTAGGCATATAGTTTTGTAGTTCTAATTTATCAGGGAACAAAAATGCCTATTTGTATTTGGAAACAGGTAATAATTTCAAACTTGTCATTAATGCTAGTAACACCCTGACACAGACGCTAACAGATCAGATACCTAGTCTGCTTGCCTGCTGGCTGCAGATACTGATTGATTGTCTGAATGAGGAGAGGGACCAAACAGTGACATCATTAGTCCCAAGATCCAAAGTGACAGACTGTGGGAGCAGCAAACCAACAGCACAATCTAGTCGATGGCAAAGCAAAACAGGCAAATGAAGATGCTGACGGAACACTTGGGTGGCAGGAAGAGTAAAGAACTGGAGGGCGGAAGGGGAAGATTATAAGACACCCCAATGGCGCTATGTGTGACATGGTGCTGGAATCGCTGCTAACCCACCCCAGTTCCCACTTCACACCATGACTGCGACACAATGGGGACAACACCAGGGGGAGACGACACAAGAAGAGTGGGTGGGGATGAAACAACTCAAAATGGAGAGGAAAACCTGACCAGCATGAAAGCAATGATGAAGGCCTTCCAAACTGAGGGCCTCCAATTGTGGAAGAGAATTCATGTACTTAAATCTAGGGGACAAACCACTTTTATGATGAAAACCAAAGACAGATGTAAGTATGTAAGGTTGTCTGCTACCATCTGTGACAATGGAGAATGGAAGAGCGTATTTAGTGCAAAAGGCAAAATGATAGTGGAGTCTCGTAAAATATGGTTGACAGTGAGGGGTGGGGGAACAGATCATTATGGAGTAAGAGGCTATGATTCAACCTTGTATGACCAATACGAAGATAGCAGAGGATGGTAGATCCCCAGTGGGCCGTGCGGCGAGTCCCCTTATCGCAATAAGTTTATTGGGCAGGGGGTTGGCCTCCAAGAATCAGCTCAAGGCTGAGCAAAAAGGAATCTGACAGGAATCTGACATGAAGCTGCAAACCCAGCACCAGAGAGGTCACAGAAAAGGGCTACACCCCCAAGCCACAGGATCATCAGCTCATTACCTGGGATACCCACATGAGTGGGAACCCAAAGAAAGTCAATTGAACAACCAGCATGGTCAAGATGTCATAGACCAAGACGAGGGAGGGAAAACCACTGTCTGATAGCCTCAAGGGCACTTGTTGAGTCTGCACATAACGTGGGTGAGAGAGGACTGTTTAACATACTGAAGAGTCTGGTAAATGGTCATTAACTATGCAGTACACATGCAACATGTGGCAGGTAAGAAATGGTGTTACTTGCCAGCAGAAGGCATGAAGGCACATCCCTTGCGATTAGCAGATTTAGAGCCTAGAGCCATTACATTAAAACACAACAGCAGCCTGAAACTCCCATAAAAGCTGGCAGAATAACAATGAAACAAAGACCCCCAGGAGAGATCCCTCTGAATCTGGGATCAAGGAACTAACCAAGGGGAAGGAGGTGTTTGGAGAGAATGGAGAACAGGACAAAGAGGGAAGATAAAAATCATGGCAAAGAGCAGCAAGGTGGAGCCCAATTGCTAAACTCACCTGAAGGGTGGGCAATGTCCTGGAGCTGCTAAAATATAAAATAGAAGGGGTGTGAGGGGAAAGAGAAGATGGTGATGGCATAGGAAACAAGAAGCTTAGACTGTTGAACCAAAAGGGCAGCGAGTGGGGGATATCGAGGGAGGGGAAAGTTGTAGGTTGAAGAGGGGTACCATGAAAAGTAATTCCTGACTAAAGGAGCAGCCATAGAATGGCAGTTTTTTTTTAAGTCTGATGCGTTTGATACACAAAGTGTACACCCTGATAGCACCAAAAGCAATAAGGGGCTCTCCCCTTGTGCACTACTCAGCCACACCAAGGGCCACGTGGCATAGGGGCTGTTGCTGGGAGTTCCAATGCTCCAGAATGACAAGCCACTACTCCTAGGCATACACAGGGAGGTAGCAGCTCATGTATCAGAACTGTCATCCCTGTGTTTTCAGAGGACTCTATCAAAAGAGTACATAACACCCCAAGCACACAAAATGACTACTATGCTTAGCACAAAAAGGACAATGGTGTCAGGTAAAAAATGGAAGAGGTGGTAAGGCCACATGCCAAAGACTTCATGTATGGTGTTGTTCCCCAGCTGGCTCACACCATGGAGACAAAATTTAGAGGAGTTGAATCCCCAAAGAGGGACCAAAAACTCCAAAAAGGAAAGTGTAAAACAAGAAGAATAATACTGTAAGGGATAGAAAAAAAAGGTAGCCAGGCCAATGTAAGCAAGGAAACAGAGATCTAAAGAAGGGGAAGAGGGGAAGGATTGAGGACAGGGATGGACGAGCACGGGAAAGTTAATGCAGATAGGATCCAATTACTAGAAGCCTCATGTGCTGCATACACAAACTCACAAAATAATTGTGACCCCCTTCCACTGGGGAGTGGGGAGGGGGTATGGAGCAAATATAGAAACATGATTCCGTGATGTCAAAGATAAACAAATCTTCATATCTGAGTATTAATGGATTTGCTCCAAATACCCACTGGCCAACATGCAAACCTGCGGTACTGAGGTCAGACTGGCCATCGTGACAACTCTATTTCTCATGCACCACCATCCAGTGAAGTAGACAACACTACCCAGTGCTGTTGACACCGTTACAGTCGCATGCTGTATTGCCATGCTAGGGGTCACGACAATGGACCATAGTGCACACAACTACACACTGCTTACTCTAGAGCCTTGCAAATTAATATTAAACTGACTGAGCATATACTAATTCAGAGATGACTCACAATGCATTTCAATAATGAGCATAACAGAGAATCAGTTTCATACCTAGCGTGAAATGAAATGACAGTATGGCATTTCTGGCCAGGAGATCGTATGCAGGAGCAATCGGCCACCTACTGCAAGTCTACATCAGTTGATACTGCTTTTTTTTGCATCTAAACAAAAGGTAAAATGGTGATAAGCGCAACACAACACCCAACGTCTGAGAGGATAAATTCTCCAAATCGGCCAGGAATTGCCCAAAGAACTTATTTGAGAGGAAATAGTGTCAAATTTAAATTTCCTTTGTTTCGTATATTTGCTGTAGTGTCCATTCTTGGCACACAACTGTATATTTGCGTCCCCATAGAGCTTATTCTTGAAAAAAAAAAAAAAAGCACCTTCGTGTAATCTGAAGTCCCGATAATTGCGACATAACGTGAAATTTTGCATGCCAAAACACAAAAAATTCTATTCAAGTTTTCTTGATAGTGCAAAATTCGTTTAAGAAAGACAGCTACTAGTTTCATCAGTGTCTATTGTCACAATAAAAGAATAATTAAAAGCTTTTAAATTGTATTTAACTAACACATTTCATATTGTTAACTAGTTAGAGGTGATCAAGGCATAGATTTTTGGAGTTATAAACATTTAAAGCCTGACCAAACACTAAAGTAAATTCTCTAACAGCAACGTAATTACTAATACATTCTTCTGTCATTGTATCTCTAAATCAGTACAAAAACAATAACGGCACGTAAGACCTTCGTGTTGTTTTTGTTTACATATAGCCAATCTCGTGTCCTTGACAAATTTAAAACTTAATTATTCTTTCGAAACTGATCACGAGTGAGAAATGTCGAAGCTGTTATAGCGTTGTGAGTAGAGGGATTTGTTGCTAATCTTGTAGGAAATATTTTCACTGGGCGAGGGAGAGGTGGGGGGAGATGTAGTGGGGAGAATGTTGGGAGAACAGAAGAGGCTCTCTCCTGGAACTGCAGAGTATGCAAGGAACATATTGAAAGGGGTACAGGAAAGGAAAATCTGTGCCCTTGAGGCACAGTTGAAGGAAGCAAGGATGGAACTGATAAGGATCAAGAGAGATAGGGAGGAGGAGGGTGGTTGCGAACTGGCAGCTTGTAGGAGGAGAGGAAGAAAGAGAAAGTGATCTGATAGTTTTATCATCAACCCCAAAAACATGCGTCTATCACTGCCAGAGCCTCTGGTAGAAAGAGGAGCAAGAAATGTGCAGCACACTTCAAATGAGGCCAAGAAGCTTAGAAATATACAAAATGTTAGGAAGAAGAAAGTGCTGCTGCTAGGTAGTAGCCATGGGTGAGTTGTAGGCCCCGAGTTACAGGAAAGTTTAGGGGCAGCATACCCGACCACCAGTATCTTCCAGCCAAATGCAGGGCTAAGTCATGCAATAGAGGACTTAGGGTCTTTATGTAAGGACTTTACAAAAGAAGAGCATGTAGTGATAGTGGGTGGGGCGGGAAACAGTTTGGACAGGGATGGGGCATATGACATTGGTGGTGACCTGGGCAAGTTAGCTTCCCTGACTCGTGGCACCAACGTACACTTTGTTGAGCTGTTCTGGTGTCACAGTTGGCCACACCTTGATGGAGATGTGAGGCGATTCAATGTGGGGTTAGGGATTGCTCTGAGGGTAGCCGACTTTGCTCACGTTTCTCTGGTGCCCGTCGGGACTATCACCAGACGGGGTTTCACTAGGCGTGGCCTATACCTAAACAGGACTGGCAGGACTGGCAAGGAAAGATTGGTACAGCTGATTCGTAAAAGTATACGGGGTGGATCTCAGGCCACACGTGGTCAAATACCTGTTGACATCAGTATGAGGAGTAGGACTTTTTTAGGATAAATCCAGACAACAGGTTCCCCTGCCTAAAGAGTATCTCCAGCAGTTTGAATTAACAGGGCTTGATATCACCTTGATATTAATAATTTTGTGTGTGTATAGATCTCCCAGTGATAGTGTGGACACTGTTTTTCAATAAATTAATAGAATTTCTAAATAAAGTCTCAAGTACAAAGCTCAGCACAATTCTGTGTGGGGACATTAAAATCAACACGAATATCATAAATGAATCCAGCAGCACCCTCATAAATATACTTCAAAGTTTTGGCCTGTCCCTATTGGTCAATAGTGCAACAAGGGTTACTACAATGACTTCATCAGTAATTGACCATGTGGCCACAAATATGGACAGGGAAAAATGTGATGTAGCTGTAAAAGATCTCGGATTATCAGACCATCTCTGTCAAATAACAACAGTAAAATGAGACATCAAATCATTCCCTAAACTACAAGCCTACAAACGACATCCATCAGAAATGAAAATAAAAGATTTTTCAAAGGAACTAGCAAAACAATGCTGGGATGAAGTGTATAAGGAAACCAATGTGAATAAGAATCCGCATAATTGAAATTGAACTTTGAAAAGGCATTTCCAAAAGTATGCATGTCCGTATCAATGTCACACAAAAGTAGATGGATAACAGCAGGTATTAAGAAGTCCTCCTAAACACTTAAATACCTCACTTCCATTAAAGAGTCACAATGCTCCAGAATTCTTAAATTTCTATCATAGATACAAAAAGATCTATAGGAAGGTGCTGATAGCTGCAAAAAAGTCGTTTAATGACACAGTAATATATAACACAGGGAATAAAAGCAAGGCAGTCTGGGATGTTATAAAAATAGGAATGGGGAGAGGCAAGGAAACACAGAATAACATACTGCTAAGGGAGGGGGATAAGGTAATAAATAAGCCACAACACTTATCAAACTATGTAAATGAGCATTTTTCAAGTATGGCAGGGAAGTTACAACAAAAATTCCCCAAAACAAATATAACCCCTGTAAATAATGTTGCACTAAATACAATGATGTTACTTCAAATCAGAAATAATGAAGCCAGTAAAACTGTTCAAAAATTAAAAAATAAAGTCAGTAGGCTTAGATGAAGTACCAATGTGTGTACTAAAACAATGCATAGAGGTTATACAAGGTCCCTTAACACACATAATAAATGAATCATTTACATCAGGGACATTTCCAGAGCAGTTAAAACAGGCAAGAGTTGTGCCTTTGGTTAAGAAAGGTAATGCAGAAAATTACCAGCCGGTTTTCCTGTTGTCACCATTCTCAAAAATAATAGAAGCAATTATGAAAAACAGATTAATGAATTACCTGAATAAATACAATCTTTTAAGTGAATCAAAGTTTCGTTTCTAATGTGGCAAACATATGGAGTCCGCTGTGGTAGAATACACAAAAGTTGTACTTGATGCTCTTGATAAAGAAGAGTCTGTCAGAAGGTTCCTTCATGATCTTTCTAAGTCCTTTGATACAGTCGACCACAAGATTCCATTAAATAAATTAGAAGCATTAGGAATAAGAGTGGTAGCTAAGGACTGGTTTTGATCATACCTAGCAGATAGGGTACAAAGAATAGTGATAACACATACTTCAAATAGATCTAAACATTTAGTAAAACTCTTATCAGAACAAACCTAAGGACATCACACACATCCATGCCCAAGGCAGGATTCGAACCTGCGACCGTAGCAGTCGTGCGGTTCCGGACTGAAGTGCCTAGAACCGCTCGGCCACAACGGCTGGCCAAAAATACTTTAATATGCGATTTCTGCAAAGTATCAAATTATGACCAATACTATTCCTGATATACATCAATGACTTTCCCAGTAGTGTTTCTCATGGCGACAAAATGACACCCCTGTAATTAATACTTTTCAAGGTAGTTGAAGTAAATCATAACTTTAAATAATAATGGCAGCAGTGTCATGAACACATTGCATTACTTGCTTGAGCAGCACCTACACTAGGTCAGAAGTGCACTTGTTCAATAGTAGATAAGAATGGGGTTTGATTACACGCTACTTACAGCTGAAATTGGTTAGAATTCTCTCACTCCCACTCCTATTAGTGTTGAAAGTAGCCTTCATCATTAACATTAGGCCAATAAAGTCAATTATGAAGACACAAATTAGACAGCATCTGATTTTCCATCAGCTTCGAGTGGCATAAAATGGCATTTCTAGCATTCATTTTCCCACATCCATAGGTTAAAATAGGACTGAACATGTAACTGTGGCAAAACTTAGTGGGAAACTTCTATGTCAGTATCTCACACTGAGAAATCCTTCATCCAAGCTATAGTTGATCTCTTTCTCCACGCTTTTACAACTAAGCTGACTCCTTTTCTAATGAACTTGATGACAGTGGGATGCTAAATTAGCTTCTCAGTGTTAGCTGAAACGCTGTTGAAGATCATTTTAGCAATGTTTTGAAGTAAATGACAAATATCAGATTATTAAAATGGAGAGTTACGAGTCTGCAAGGTATGGTGCTGCGTATTAGAGATGGTGTCTGCCAGGGAGTTATCACATAAAAGTGTATTTCTCAAACAGAAATGAATAAGTGTGTTTGTTTGCAAGTGTGTGGGACTGTATTGTTCAAAAACAGTTCAAATGGTTCTGAGCACTATGGGACTTAACATATGAGGCCATCAGTCCCCTAAACTTAGAACTACTTAAATCTAACTAACCTAAGGACATTACACACATCCATGCCCGAGACCGGATTCGAACCTGTGACCGTAGCAGCATCGCGGTTCCGGGTGGAAGTGCTTAGAACCGCTCGGCAGCAGCTGCCAGCTGGGACAGGGTGAGTGGTGGTAGTATGTGGTGAGAGAAAACTTTATATGCCATTTATCCCCTCACTGAAGGTAGATTCTCATGATATTAAAATATCTCATAAATTGATCTGGATGATCCATATTTGCTCTAACTCCATTGGCTACCTCTGTAAAGCTCACACACTGCTTGGAGAGTAAATAAGTGACGAAATATCATAACGGGTATTGGACACCAATAATAAATTAATACTTTTCAAGGCAGTTGAAGTAAATCATAACTTTAAATAATAATGGCAGCAGAATCCTGGTTTGTTGGTATCAGTACTATTTTGACAAGAAGTGGCCATTGACATGATCAAATAGTATTAACTTCCATGTCAGAGACAGTAATGAAAACATTTTTTTTATATTACTGAACAATTAAACAAATAAGAGTAAAAACATCTGCATGATGTTCTCTCCTGCTTTTGATGCACTGCAGCTTACTGGCTGTGAGCCTGGTGTTGCATAGTATTTAATATCTGTAGTTAGATTAAAATTTGCACCTATGTATGGGCAGTGGAATTGTATGGTAGTAAAATCTATATTCATACTCTGTAAGCCACTGCTAACTGCATGGCAGAGGGTATGTCCCATCATACCAACACCAGTTACTAGGGCTTTTGACTGTTCCACTCACACATGTAATGTGGGAAGAATGACTCTTGAAATGCAACTGTGTGTGCCGTGCTTAATCGATAAGTTTGTCCTCACGATCACTATGAGTGATAAGCAAGAGATTGTAGTATATTCTTCAGGCCATCATTTAAAGCCTCTTCTCAAAACTTTGTAAGCAGACTTCTGTGGGCAAGTTGATGTCTATCCTCAAGGATCTGCCAGTTCAGTTCTTTCAACATCTCTGTGACATTCATTCAGAGATAAAACAAATCTGTGACCATTCCTGCTGCCATCACCTGTATACATTCATTACTGCCTGTTAGTCCCATTTGGTATACAGGCTCCATACACATGAATAATATTCTATGATGGGCTACACAAGTGATATATAAGCTGTTAGTGTCTCCTTAGTAGACTGACGGCATTTCCATAGTATTCTACCAATAACCAAAAGTCCGCCACCCTCTTTGCCCATGATTGAGCTTATGTGATCGTTTAATTTCATGTACCTACAAAGAGTTACACCCAACTATTTGTATGATTTCACGGATTCCAACTTTGACTCATGAATGTTAGTGTCATAAACAGTTTCCAAGATCATGACGAATACATGATGAGACTACACGTAAACATCTGCAGTAAACAGAAATCCCATAAATACATATCCTTGACGCTTCTGCAACTAGGTGAACTTACCTGCCCTATTACAAATAGGAAGAGTACTTGAATGTGGGTGAGAAGTACAGCAGAGAATGCTTTACTGACAGGACTGTGTGAATTGTGCGGTTCTTTTATAGACCTACGTACCTTGCATAGCATAGTAGTAAAAGAAAAACTCATTCCCTTTTTTTTTCTTCATTTGGATGTGTGTCTTCTTGAGGCTTTTGGTCCCTTGGCTGACCCAAGAAATATTGGAGAATGATTTTAAATCTTCTGCACGAAAAGAAAACTCCCCAAGCAGTGGCAAACAAAGCCATTGCATACATAGTTATTTCCATAAACATCATTCTACGTTACGTAAGTAGCACCTGTCCCAGCATGAGTACCTTAGGCCTACCACTGGAGTGGTGAATGTCGGTTGGAATTTTGAAACAGTTGACAGCAGTCTGCGATAGTAAAGGATCAGAGAAGTAAAAACATTTTGCGCGATCGTTGGACTCGAAAGAAAATACTGTTTTCTTATTCATTTAATGAAAACCACTCCAGTTGCTGTTGGAAACTATTGCGTCCACATTGCCGCACTGCACAAAATTTTTCCGAAGAACTTAAAAATGGCCTGATGCAAAATACGAAACCGGTAGTGGACGCAATAAAGTTCTCAATGCCAACTTGAGCGATCAACATTAAAAAAGGAAGAGGGTTGCGGATTCAGCACATCTTCCGAACATGGAGCAACTAATTGTTTTATTAGTGCAGACCCATCTCTCTTTTGATGTATCGGTAACATAGTAATTGTAGCCATCTTCCTGAAGCAGCTGTTTTGTCCATACAGCTTGCTTCCATGGCTATTCAGCTCGAGTTCATGCACAATTGTCCCACATGAATATGATTCAGATGTCACATACAGCACTGTAGCCGTAATTCATGAAACAAGAATAGTCACAAACGTATAAGTACATGGTATAACATAACAATCCGCCATTGTGAACGGTATTTGATTCGTGATACATTACCCGCGTTGAAATGGACCGTTTACCAATTGCAGAAAAGGTCGATATCGTGTTGGTGTATAGCTATTATGAACAAAATGCCCAACGGGCGTGTGCTATGTATACTGCTCAGTATCCTGGACGACTTCATCCAAGTGTCCGGAGCGTTCGCCGGATAGTAACGTTATTTAAGGAAACGGGAAGTGTTCAGCCACATGTGAAACGTCAGTCACGACCTGCAATAAATGATGATGCCCAAGTAGGTGTTTTAGCTGCTGTTGTGGCTAATCCGCGCCGGCCGGAGTGGCCGAGAGGTTCTAGGCGCTACAGTCTGGAGCCGCGCAACCGCTACGGTTGCAGCTTCGAATCCTGCTTCAGGCATGGATATGTGTGGTGTCCTTAGGTTAGTTAGGTTTAAGTAGTTGTAAGTTCCAGGAGACTGATAACCTCAGAAGTTAAGTCCCATAGTGCTCAGAGCCATTTTGCTAATCCGCACATCAGCAGCAGACAAATTGCACGAGAATCGGGAATCTCAAAAACGTCGGTGTTGAGAATGCTACATCAACATCGATTGCACCTGTACCATATTTCTACGCACCAGGAATTGCATGGTGACGACTTTGAACTTCGTGTACAGTTTTGCCACTGGGCAGAAGAGAAATTACAGGACGATGACAGATTTTTTGCACACGTTCTGTTTAGCGACGAAGCGTCATTCACCAACAGCGGTAACGTAAATCGCCATAATATACACTATTGGGCAACGGAAAATCCACATTGGCTGCGACAAGTGGAACATCAGTGACCTTGGCGGGTTTATGTATGGTGCAGCATTATGGGAGGAAGGACAATTGGCCCCTATTTTATCGATGGCAATCTAAATGGTACAATGTATGCTGATTTCCTACATAATGTTCTACCGATGTTACTACAAGATATTTCACTGCATGACAGAATGACGATGTACTTCCAACACGATGGATGTCCGGCAGATAGCTTGCGTGCGGTTGAAGCGGTATTCAGTAGCATATTTCATGACAGGTGAATTGGTCGTCGAAGCACCATACCATGGCCCGCACGTTCAACGGTTCTGACGGCCCCTGATTTCTTTCTGTGGGGAAAGTTGAAGGATATTTACTATCATGAACTATCGACAACGCCTGACAACATGCGTCTGCGCATTGTCAATGCATGTGCGAAAATTACGGAAGGCGAACTACTTGCTGTTGAGAGGAATGTCGTTACACGTATTGCCAAGTGCATTGAGGTTGATGGACACCATTTTGAGCATTTATTGCATTAATCTGGTTTTTACAGGTAATCACGCTGCAACAGCATGCATTCTCAGAAATGATAAGTTCACAAAGGTACATGGATCACATTGGAACACTCGAAATAAAATGTTCAAACGTACCTACGTTCTGTATTTTAATTTAAAAAACCTTCCTGTTATCATCTTCAGCTTTTGTAGTCCTGTCTTCCTCAGTTGCATGTAATATTACGGTATATCGGTAATTTTTACTTATGGACCGTCTGACAGCTATGTCAAGCATTCCCTGTCAACGTGCACAACAGATTCAAGAAAATACATCTGAAACTCCATACGACGATACAGCACATAAAATTCAACAAAACATGCAAAAAGAACGATTTAATTCCAAGTTACGTTAATTTAAAGGTTAAAAACAGTTCTACAGTGGCACAAAAGTCGAAATCATTTGCAGGACGATATTGGTTACTACATGAAATTAAGATGCTCTATTCGAAAAAACAGCACCTAAACATGATGCTCTGAGACTCATCTAGAATTGGCAAAAAACGTAGCTAACGCCGCAGTTTTCATGGCACTAGTAGAAAAAACTGAACACAACACATACACAGCAATGAAACATTTACAAAACAAACATAAACAGAAGATAATGAAACTAACAGTAAAAAAAGACGCAAAAATACATTAACATTTTAAATGTGAAACCACATGAACACCAACACACATTCCATCCACGCTTAGTTAACCTAACAGACACAGAATTACACGAAAATGAAAAAAATGCTCTTGGAAAAAGGTTTGAAACACTGCACCAATAGCAAAGTGAACAATCATTACATAGAAAATCTCATAGTAGAAACTGAACACATCCTTACACGTGAAGAACAAAAATATAATTATGAAATAAACATAGGACTGACAAGAGAACTAGTAAAAGAAGAAATAAAATGCGTAATGAAACAAACACAGCAGACACACAATAAGAACAACCAAACAGAAGCAGCCACTATGAAAATGTTAAAACAAAAGTTAACAAACGATAACATATTAATAACAAGAGCAGACAAGGGAAATGTAACAATACTCATGCATAAAGATTCATCACAAAAACCAAGGAATACATAAATACCAATGCCATACAAAAACTGAAGTCAGATGCAACTGAACGATTCCAGGCAAATGTGAAACGAACACTGAGAACCATTGAACACACACTCACTGACAAACAGAAATACTACTTAACACAGAAAAACCCACAAGCACCAACACTCCGCAGTCAACTGAAAGTACATAAAGACAGAATGCCAATGAGAGCTGTTGTCAATTTCAAGAAAGCCCCAACATACCGCATAGCCAAACACCTCCAAAAGTTAGTTACAGAACACTATAAAGTAGAAAACAACAGAACAGTGATAAACACAGGAAACCTAATAGAAAACATACAGAACATACAGGTACCACATACAGCATCACTGATTTCATTCGATATAGAAAATATGTATACCTCCATCCCTATCACAGAAACAATAGAAATCATAGAACAAAATCTCTCATCCCACAGCAACCTCACCACAGACACAATAAAGAAAATAACAGATATGCTCAGACTGACAACTGAACAAAACTACTCTCGGTTTGAGAAAGAATATTATCTACAAACTGATGGACTGCCCATGGGATCCCCAGTATCAGGAACACTAGCAAACATTTTCATCAGTCACCTAGAAAATCAGATATTTGAAAGGATAACCACAAATGAAAGTTTCAAAATCACATATTGGTACAGATATGTGGATGACATTATTTGTCTGGTAGATGAGTCAAGTGAAAAAATAGATGAACTCCATTCAGAAATAAACAAAGCTCATAAGAACATAAAATTCACACTTGAAAAAGAAAAAGAAAATCAAATAAATTTTCTTGACATTACAATTAAAAAAGAAAATGGCAAACATACATTTAACATCTTTAGAAAACCAACAGCCACAGACACAATAATACATTCCACATCCGACCACCCCCACAGCCAAAAACTTGCAGCACTAAGACACATGTTACATAGATTACACAGAATCCCACTCAGCAAGAGAAACTATGAACAAGATATGAGTACAATCATACAAATAGCTAGGAACAATGGGTATGACACACATGTGGTACACAGGATCAATCAAAAAATAAAAACACAAATACAAAACAAACACAACATTTCCAGAATACAAATGAACTCACAAGCTGAAAACTTATGAACACACTCAACAAACACACACAATGACAACACCACACGGAAAAGAACCAGATGATACACCATGACCTACACACATAAACTAACACACAGAGTTGCAAACATCCTAAAGAGACAGGGTTTCAAAATAGCATATAACCCTGGGCAAACCCTTCAATCACACCTAAGCCAGCCAGCTACCAAGAGGGACAAATTCCAACAATCAGGAATATATAAACTTGACTGTCAAAGTTGTGATGCAGTATACATACGCATGACATGCAGGAATTTTGA
The DNA here is from genome assembly GCF_023864345.2 of Schistocerca serialis cubense. Lineage (NCBI taxonomy): Eukaryota > Metazoa > Arthropoda > Insecta > Orthoptera > Acrididae > Schistocerca > Schistocerca serialis. Next base: position 820,638,552 of record NC_064640.1, read on the forward strand.
AACAAGATACAAAGAACATATCAGATGTTGGAAGTATGAAACAAACCATTCCACTTTTGCAGAGCATTTAAAACATTATAACCATAATCCTACAAACATGGAACAAGAAATGAAAATGAGAATAAGCAACCATGACAAACATCTTATACAAATACAAGAAAACTTCCACATCCAGAAAGCCATAGCAGAAAACAAACATGTGATAAATGAACAAACTCACATCAGCACAGGCTCCCTACTACACTTAGTAAAGGAAATGATAACATAAAACAAAAAAGCTCTTCCCCACACCATCTGGACACACACACACACACACACACACACACACACACACACACACACACACACACACAGCCAACAAAAAATAAATAAAATAAATTATACCACACCATTACACACACACACACACACACACACACGAACAGACCACAGATACTTCAGTAGTTACACCAATAGGGTTGGCAATAACATTCGATCTTTGGCAAAAACATTTGACAGTCGGCAACAGAAACTAAAACATTGCATTAAAACAAGCGTTCAGTTCACAGTGCTGTGGAATGTGGGGAAAAAACCGCAAATTGGCGTTCATAAGAAGAAGAACAACACACAAAATGCAACAGGAGCGTAATATGTAAGAAATTGTCCACGCAATCTGTAAGTACAGTTCAAAACATTACTACTTAATAGGAAATACCAACCACCAGAACTGTTTATAACCTATAGGCACAGTGACAAAAATGTAAATTAAATAGCTAACATATGTACATATTCCAGGCCACTGATGATGCCTTGCAGAAAATAAAGGCGAAACGCGTATGGCACTAAAATTGTGTTTTATTCAGTTGCTGTCAGACGGTCCATAAGTAAAAATTACCAATATACCGTAACTTCCTGTTATCAACTTGTGACTATTACAGCACCATCTATCACAAAGCGAAAAAAGTGGTCCAACTAAAACATTCATATTTCTTTATATACTACACGAATATGTAATAAAAAATGGGGTTTCCTATTTTTAAAAAAACGCAGTTGAGATCCTTTTGATCTGTGGCAGCGCCACCTAGTGGGCCAACCATTGTGCCATCTGGTTTTCCCCTTCAAGCTAGACAAGTTTCGTACTTTGAAGTTTTCTTCGTTTGACGCTTATTTCGTGAGATATTTTGACCGGTCACGATCAGTGGAACACCCTGTATATATATTTTTATTTTCTTTCACTTATTTACTTTTTTAATTTTTAAATTTAAATTAGTCTATGTACCAGAATTCCAGGAGTCAATAACGCCTCTGATTCGCGGAACGTCCAAATGTGTCTTCTTGAAAATTTAATGGAGATTCTGTTTGTAGTGGCTTCAGAATATCATGTCGAGAAAAAGGTATCGGCATCTCATGGCTTGGACGTTTCCGCTGGAAGGCGGGTCATGAAAGGCGCATTGTGCCTTTAGTATTCCATCCCGATGCAATTTCTCTGTTTCAAGGTCAATGTGAAACTCAAAGGGTTACAGTAACCCTGCAGTGATACATCGGAATATACTAACAGACTCCCAATAAAGGTTCAAGGCACAGGCTGTTTGAAGCATTACTCTACCTGTACAGAAGTCAGCATTGTGCCTTTTGTATTCAATCCCGAAGCAATTTCTGTGTTTTACCGTCAATGTGAACGTCAAAGCATTACAGTAAGCCTGCAGTGGTGCATCGGAATCGACTACTGGACTCCCAGAAAAGGTTCAAAGCAGAGACCGTTTGAAGTGTCACTCCCCTTGGCCAGAAGTCGGCATTGTGAAGGTTGTGTTCCATCCGGATGCAATTTCTGTGTTTCATCGTCAATGTGAAGGTCCAAGGGTTACAGTAAACCTGCAGTAGTGCATGGAAATTTACTACTGGACTCCCACGTTAGGTTCAAAGCACAGACTTTTGAAGCGTTGCTCCCCTTGACAGAAGTCGGCATTGGGCTTTATGTATTCAAACCTGATGCAATTTATGTATTTCATCGTCAATGTGAATGTCCAAGGGCTACAGTAAACCTTCAGTAGTGCATCAGACTCTACTACTGGACTCCCAGAAAAGGTTCAAAGCACAGACTCTTTGAAAAGTTACTCCCCCTGGACACAAGTAGGCATTGTGCTTTTTGTATTCAATCCGGATGCAATTTGAGTGTTTCATCGTCAACGTGAAGATCCAAGGGTGAGACTAAAGCTGCAGTGGTGCATCGGATACTACTACTGTACTCCGTGGAAAAGTTCAAATCACACACTGTTAGATGTGTTACTCCCCATGGACAGAAGTCGGCATCGTGATATTTTATATTCTATTCCAATGCAATTTCTGTGTTTCAAGGTGAATGTGAAAGTCCAAGGGTTACAGTAACCCTGCAGTGGTGCATCGGAATATACTACTGGACTCCCAATAAAGGTTCAAAGCTCAGTCAGTAAGCCTGCAGTGGTGCATCTGAATCTACTCCTGGACTATCAGGTAAGGTTCATGGCACAGACTGTTTGAAGCGTTTCTCACTCTATGCAGAAGTCCGCATGTGCCTTTTGTATTTAATCCTTACGCATTTTGTGTGTTTCATCGTCAATGTGAAGGTCCAAGGGAAACAGTAAAACTGCTTTGGTGCATCGGAATCTACTGTTGTGCACCCAGGAAAAAGCACAGTCTGTTTGAAGCGTTACTCCCCTTGTACTGAAGTCGGCATTGTGACATTTTGTATATAATCCAGATGCAATTTCTGTGTTTCATCGTCAATGTGAAGGCCCAAGGATTACAGTAAATATGTCGTGGTTAATCATAATGTAATACTAGTATCCCAGGAAAGTTTTTAACACAGACTCTTTGAAGCGTTACTCCTATTGGACACAAGTGTGTATTGTGCCTTTTTTATTCAGTCTTAATGCAAATTCTCTGCTTCATCGTCATTGTGAAGGACAAAGGGTTACAGTAAAGCTACAGAGGTGCACCAGAATCTAATACTCGACTCCCAGGAAAGGTTCAAAACACAGACTGTTTCAAGCGTTACCCCCCTGGACAGAAGACGGCATTGTGCCTTATGTATACAATCACGATGCAATCTCTGTGATTTATCGTCAATAAGAAAGTCTAAGGGTTACAGTAAACCTGCAGTGGAGCATCGGAAAGTACTACTCGACTCCCAGGAAAGGTTCAAAGCACAGACAGTTTGATGCATTGCTCTCCCTGGACAGAAGTCGGCATTGTGCTTTTATATTCAATCCCGATTTAATTACTGAGATTCATCGTCACTGTGGAGGTCTAAAGGGTACGATGGACCTGCAGTGGTGCATTGGGATCTACAACTGGTCTCCCAGAAAAGGTTCTAAGCACATACAGTTCGAAGCATTGCTCTCCCTGGACAAGAGTTCCAATTGTGTATTTTGTATTCAATCCGCATGTAATTGGCGTGTTTCATAGTCAAAGTGAAGTTCCAAGGGTAAGGGTAAAGCTTCAGTGGTGCATCGGAATCTACTTTTGTACTCACTCACAGGAGAGGTTCAAAGCAAAGAATGGTTGACGCGTAACCCCCCTGGACGGAAGTAGGAATTGTGATACCTTGTTTTCAATTCCGAAGTAATTTATGTGTTTCATCGTCTTCATGAAGGTCGAAGGGTTACATTAACGTGCAGTGATCCATCGGAATCTAATACTGGACTCCCAGGAAAGTCTCAAAGCACAGACTATTTGAAGAGTTACTCCCTCTGGACAGAAGTCGGCATTGTGCTTTTTGCATTCAAATCCGAAACAATTTCTGTGTTACATCGTCAGTGTGAAGGTCCAAGGGCTACAGTAAGTCTGCAGTGGTGCATAAGAATATACTACTGGATTCCCAATAAGTGTTCCACGCACAGACAGTTTGAAAAGTTACTCCCCCTGGAGAGAAATCGACATTTTGACTTTTGTATTTAATCCAGATGCAAATTCTGTGTTTCATCGTCAATGTGAAGTTACAAGGATTACTGTAAACCTGTAGTGGTGCATCGAAATCTACTACTGGACTCCTAGGTAACGCTCAATGCACAAACTGTTTGAGGCGTTTCTCCCCCAGGACAAAAGTTGGCATTGTGCCTCTTGTATTCAATCCGGATGCAGTTTGTGTGTTTCATCGTCAATGTAAAGGTCGAAGGTACACAGTGAACCTGCAGTGGTGCAACGGAATATAATACTGGTCTCCCAGGAACCTGTCATATCACAGACTATATGAAACGTTACTCTTCCTGGACACAAGTCGTCATTGTGCATTTTGTATCCAATCCCGATGGAGTTTCTGTTTTTCATCGTCAATGTGAAGGTCCTAGGGTAACAGTAAAGCTGCAGTGGTGCATCGGTATCTACTATTGTACTGCCAGGAAAGGTCACAGACTGTTTGAGGTGTTACTGCCCATGGACAGAAGTAGCCATTGTGATATTTTGTATTCAATGCTGATGGAGTTTCTATGTTTCATCTTCAGTATGAAGGTAGAAGGTATACAATAAACCTGCTGTCGTGCATCGGAATCTAATACTAGACTCCCAGGATAATTTCAAACTACACACTGTTTGAAACGTTACTCCTCCTGGACAGAAGTCGACATTGTGTATTCAATCCCGACTCTATTTCTTAGTATCATCGTAGATGTGGAGTCCCCAGGGATTACAGTAAACATGTCATGGCTAATCATAATCTAATACTGGTCTCCCCGGAAAGTTTCATATCACAGACTGATTGAAGCGTTACTCCACCTGGACACTAGTGCGTATTGTGGCTTTTGTGTTCAATCCTAATGCAATTCGTGTGCTTCATCGTCAATGTGATGGTCCAAGGGTTACAGTAAAGCTGCAGAGGTGCATCAGAATCTACTACTGGAACCCAGGAAAGGTTCAAAGCACAGACAGTTTGATGCGTTACTCCCCCTGGATAGAAGTCGGCATTGTGGCTTTTATGTTCAATCCCGATGCAATTACTGTGTTTCATCGTCATTGTTAAGATCCAAGGGTTACATTAATGCTGCATCGGAATCTTATACTAGACTCCCTGGAAAGGTTCAAAGCACAGAATGCTTTTAACCGTTATTCACTCTGGACGTAAGTCTGAATTGTGCATTTTGTATTCAATCCCGATGCAATTTCTGTATTTAATCACCAATGTGAAAGTCCAGGGGTTACAGTAAACCTGCAGTGGTGCATCGGAATATACTACAAGACTCGCAGGAAATGTTCAAACACAGACTGTTTTAATCGTTACTCCCCCTGGACAGAAGTCGGCATTGTGCCTTTTGCCTTCAATCCCGAATCACTTTCAGTGTTTCATCGTCACTATGAAGGCCCAAAGGCTACATTAAACCTGCAGTGGTGCATCGGAATCTAATACTGCACTCCCAGAAAAGGTACAAAGCGCAGACTGTTTGAAGCGTCACTTCCTCTGAACACAAGTCGGCTTTGTGCCTTCTGTATACAATCACAATGCAATCTCTGTGATTTATTGTCTATAAGAAAGTCCAAGGGTTACAGTAAAAATGCAGTAGTGCATCGGAATCTACTACTGGACTCCCCGAAATGGTTCAAAGCACAGACATTTTGATGCGTTACTCCACCTGGACAGAAGTCGGCATTGTGGCTTTTGTATTCAGTGCCGATGCATTTTTTTTTGTTTCAACGTCTATATGAAGGTCGAAGGGTTACAGTATACCCACAGTGGTGCATCGGAATCTAATACTGGACTCCCAGTAAGGTTTCAAAGCACACACTGTTAGAAGAGTTACTCCCCTGACCAGAAATCCTCATTGTGCCTTTTGAATTCAATTCCGATGCAATTTGTGTGTTACATCATCAGTGTGGACGTCCAAGCGAGACAGTAAGCCTGCCGTGGTGTATCAGAATCTAATGCTGGTCTCCCAGGGAAGTTTTTAACTCAGACTGTTTGAAGCGTAACTCCCCTGGTCACAAGTTTGTATTGTGCCTTTCGTATTCAATCATAATGCAATTTCAGTCTTTCATCGTCAATCTGAAGGTCGAAGGGTTACAGTAAGCCTGCAGTGGTCCATAGGAATGTACTACTGGACTCCCAATAAATGTTCAAAGAGCAGACTGTTTGAAGCGTTACTCCCCCTTGACAGAAGCCGGAATTACGCCTTTTGTATTCAATCCTGATGCTATTTGTGTGTTTCATAGTCAATGTGAAGGTACAAGGGCTACAGTAGACCTGTAGTGGTGCATCGGAATCTACTACTGGACTCCCAGTAAAGGTTTAAAGGACAGACTGTTTAAAGCGTTACTAGACCTGGACAAAAGTTCGCATTGTCCCTTTTGTATTCGATCCGGATGCAGATTGTGTGTTTGATCGTCAATGTGAAGGCCCTAAGGTAACAGTAAAGCTGCAGTTGTGCTTCAGAATCTACTATTGTACTCCCAGGAAAAAACACAGACTGTTTGATGCGTTATGTCCCTTGGACAAAAGTCGGCATTGTGTTATTTTGTATTCAATCCCGATGGAATTTCTGTGTTTCATTGTCTGCATGAATGTAGAAGGTATACAGTTAACTTGCAGTGGGCATCGGAATTTAATACTAGACTCCCTGGAAAGTTTCGAATTACGTACTGTTTGAAGCGTTACTCCCCCTGGACAGAAGTCGGCATTGTGCCTTTTGTATTCAATCCCGATGCAATTTCTGTGTTTGATCGACTATGTGAAGGTCCAAGGGTTACACTGATGTTGCAATGGTGCATCGGAATCTAATACTGCACTCCCAGGAAAGGTTAAAACCACAGATTGTTTGAAGTGTTACTCACTCTGGACGGAAGTCGGCATTGTGCCTTTTGTATTCAATCCCAATGAAATCTCTGTGATTTATCGTCAATACGAAGGTCCAAGGGTTACAGTAAACATACAGTGGTGCATCGGAATCTACTACTGGACTCCCAGGAAAGGTTCAAACACAGACAGTTTGATGCGTTACTCCCCCTGGACAGAAGTCCAAAGACTACAGTAAACCTGCAGTGGTATATTTAGAATCTACTGCTGGACTCCCAGAAAAAGTTCAATGCACAGATTGTTTAAAGCGTTACTACCACTAGACAGAAGTGGGCATTGCCCCTTTTGTATTTAATCCGGATGCAATTTGTGTGTTTCATCATCAATGTGAAGGTCCTGGGGTAACAGTAAAGCTGCCGTTGTGCCTCGGAATCCACTATTGTACACCCAGGAAAAAGCACAGGCTGATTGATGCGTTACACCCACCGGATATAAGTCGGCTTTGTGATATTTTGTATTCAATCCAGATGGAATTTGTGTGTTTAATTGTCAGTATGAATGTAGAAGGTATACAGTTAACCCGCAGTGGTGCATCGGAATCTAATACTGGACTCCCAGGAAAGTTTCAAATTACACACTGTTTGAAGCGTTACTCCTCCAGGTCAGAAGTCGGCATTTTGTATTTTGTATTCACTAGAGATGCAATTTCCGTGCTTCATCGTCAATGTGAAGGTCCAATTGGTATAGAAATACTGCAGAAGTGTATCAGAATCTAATACTGGGCTCCCAGGAAAGGTTCAAAGCTCAGTGTATGAAGCGTCTCTCCCTGTGGACAGAAGTCGGCATTGTGCTTTTCGTATACAATCACGATGCAATCTCCTTGATTTATCCTCAATGTGAAGGTCCAAGGATTTCGGTAGACATGCAGTGGTGCGTCGGAATCTACTACTGGATTCCAATGAAAGGTTCTAATCAGACAGTTTGAGGCGTTACTCCCCCTGGACAGAACTCGACATTGTGGCTTTTGTTTTCAATCACGATACAATTTCTGTGTTTGATCGTCTATATGAAATTCGAAGGGCTACAGTAATTCTGCAGTGGTGCATCGGAATCTAATACTGGACTCCCAGAAAAGGTTCAAAGCACAGTCTGTTTGAAGCGTTACTCCCCCTGCACAAAAGTTGGCATTGTGTATTTTGTATTCAATCCACATGCAGTTGGTGTGTTTCATTGTCAATGTGAAGGTTTAAGGGTAACAGTAAAGCTGCAGTGGTGCAACGGAATCTACTATTGTACTCAAAGGGAAGGTTCAAAGCAGCGACAGTTTGAAGTGTTACTCCCCCTGGACAGAAGTTGGCATTGTGCCTTTTTCATTCAATCGCGGTGCAATTTCTTTGTTACATCGTCAATGAGAAGGCCCAATCGTTGCTGTAAACATGTCGTGGTTAATCAAAATATAATACTAATATCCCAGTAAAGATTTTAACACAGAGTGTTTGAAGGGTTACTCCCCCTTGACACAGGTGTGTATTGTGCCTTTTGTATTCAATCCTAATGCAATTTCTGTGTTTCATCGTCAATATGACGATCTAAGGACTACTGTAAACCTTACAGTGGTATATCGGAATCTACTACCAAACTCCCAGATAAGATTCAAAGCACACACTGTTTAAAGCGTTACTCCCCCTGGAAAAAAGTTGGCATTGTGCCTTTTGTATTCAATATGGATGCAGTGTGTGTGTTTCATCGTCAATGTGAAGGTCCAATTGATACAGAAATGCTGCAGAAGTTTATCAGAATCTAATTCTGAACTCCCGGAAAAGGTTCAATGCACAGACTGTTAGAAGAGTTACTCTTCAGGACAGAACTTGGCATTGTGCCTTTTCCATTCAATGCAACGGAATCTACTATTGTACTCAAAGGGAAGGTTCAAAGCACCGACAGTTTGAAGTGTTCCTATTTTAAAAAACGCAGTTGAGATCCTTTTGACCTATGGCAGCGCCATCTAGTGGGCCAACCATATTGCCATCTGGTTTTCCCCTTCAAGCTAGACAAGTTCCATTCTTTGTAGTTTTCTTCGTTTGACGCTTATTTTGTGAGATATTTGGCCCGGTCACGATCAATGGACCATCCTGTATATGAGTATCTGTTAGTACTGACTTAAGGGTTAACGACCATATAAACTCGAGCCTTGGGAAGAAAGATGCAAGACTGGTATTTAAAGGAAGAGTTTCATCGATGCATGGGCGTCTGTAGAAATTTACCTAAGTATGAATGTAAGGAGGGGCGAGTTCAATTAATAGACGTTTTAGTTTAGAAGCGAAGAATACCATCTTCTCTGTGAGAAAATACCGGTAATGAGAGAGTCGAAACAAGGCACTCGATTGTGGAGGGCTGATTTCTTTCCTTTGAGGTTCTTTTCTCTTCATTGTTTTTAAACTGACTGCTGTTTAGCTTAAGGCTAAGGGTAAGGCTATATGGGCGTTTTTCACTGTAGCAGTTTTAGGAAAAATGCCGCAACGTTTTCTTACTGCAGATACGTGGCTATACCATACGTTAAATAACGAGTTTTGTGCAATAAAGGACACAGGTTAGGGAGCATACCGGCTACACCATGTATTGTTGACGTACCGGGTGGTTATAATTAAACTTTCCCTACTTAAAACGTTATAACACGGAACTATCAATCAATCTTGGAAGCATTAATGTCAAGTACATGGGAAAGAGAAATAATACAGATTCACTTCAACTGAAACACTTTTAATGTGCTGCTATCTTTACATAGCAGCATAACATTCGTACCTGTACCATTACTGCTACAAAAGGATCTCAATATTTCACTATTTCACTGTCACACTTCCCACAATTTGCATTTTTTACCACAAAACTGTAACTTTTTTCGCTTGATCACTATGAACAACCACACTAGACGGCACCTTGCCTGAGTATGTTGTCAACTAATTTCCAAGTGATTTATTTAATTATTCTGGAGTTTGAGATAAAATATCTCTCAAGTTCATTGTCTATTATATATAAAACTTTATCATATACTAAATATTTGAAACCAGTTGGTTATACAGGTTCCAGACTGTCTTTATTCAGCAAATCACAAACCTATTAATCACGATGTTTTGGCAGCTTTCGAATTCTACCAAGAAAAGCAGAGTCTTTGGGAACATCAGCACCTAGTTTTGTTGCCATATCTACACTCTCTTTCCATACACAAGTGAAACCTAAGCCTGATCTATGCATTTGGTTGAAATGATCACTTGTAGCTTCTACTAAGTTGATTGCAGCAACAATATCACAGTCTTTGCCCTGAAGGAAACCATATACTGATGCACTTTTCTAGCAAACTTGAGAACAGACATAAAAGAAAAAGAAAATAAAAATTGAACTTTGCACAAAACCCTAATGCTTCTAAATCTCGTTCTGAATTTTCTGTCAGAATGAGTATTAGGGTTACAATGGTACCTTCAACTGTCTTATTCATAGCCAAACATAAGCCATAGTAACAAGTCCATCTAGTGTCACAAACTTTTTAATTTCATTTCTCCCCTCTTCAGTTTTCTTGTGCATCAATAAACATTTTCTGCACTGCTCCCCTACTCATAAAAATTCCTGCAGTGTCATACAAAAAAAATCTGCTGTGTCTTGATCCCTCCACATGTTGCTACTATGATGAAATTCAACTTATGGTTCATACAGCATGTATATATGGCTTGTGTGACTTCCCTGCTTAATAGAGCTTGAACAACTACACAAGAACCACTCAGAACTGTAGTTTGTGCAACACAGTAATTTAAATTATCTTCACAGTGTGCTACTTTTTTTTATATGCAGACTATCAAAGGAGACGCGTGTAGTTATTTTGATGGTTCAAAGCCTAGATACCTTCGAGCGTGTTACCATGTAAATAGTATTCAAAAATGGCTCAAATGGCTCTGAGCGCTATAGGACTTAACATCTGAGGTCATAAGTCCCCTAGAACTTAGAACTCCTTACACCTAACTAACCTAAGGACATCACACACATCCATGCCCGAGGCAGGATTCGAACCTGCGACCGTAGCAGTTGTGCGGTTCTGCACTGAAGCACCTAGAACTGCTCAGCCACCGTGGCTGGCAAACATTATTCAATTACAGTTGATAGTTACTCAGTTTTTGAACAGTCTTTTGACTCATCAACTCAGAATACTGGGCTTGTTTTGCTTCATCTTGGATATGTTCTAGCACGATCATGATTATGGTGCTAAGAATTTCATTTTGTAATACGATGACCGGAGCGAGTGTCGTGGTTGGGGTTGTAAGGCGTGGCTGGGTAGAAGAAGGTGGCTGTTATTAGCTATCTTCCTCTTTATTGTTGGTTCTCCCAATACATTTTCCGATAGCTCAACCCCACCGCTCGTGTCGTGGTGGAGACATGCTGATGCGCGCAGTCCGGGGAATGCGACGCCGCGCTGGGTCAGTGGCTGCACAGGCGTTCTCATGCTACTTATAGGGAGAATTAGACCCAGTTGCTCTTTTCCAATTACTGAAACACTCACTCATAAAATTAACCAATTCTGTTTTTCTGTCTTCAGTTTGGGCATGCAATAATCGATACATACAACAAAATGCAGCATCACGTATGATACTATATTCCAGCCATGGGCGAATTTCGTACCAACCTGGCTGGAATTTTCATTTGTCTCAGTACAAGTGAAAAGGAAAATGCCATAATAGAGGTTGTTTTGATTCATCAGTAGGTTTTGTGGATGTATCACAAACTCAAGCAGATGCTGGGGCTATTGCTAGGAATAGAAAATAAATTGTTAATTTTATTTTCATTCAGATTTTCATTTTACAACTGTTTTAATTCTTCTGCTACTGTTTCATGATGATAAAAAGGTTTTTATATACTTCATTTCCTGGATCGTGAAATTTAAACTCTTCAGTTACAGACAAAGAGATTGTAATTTCCTAATTTGGTTTAGTAACTTTTCGTTGGCGGCTCAAGAAAACTGATATGCTAAGCTGTTCTGTCATGTTACTATGATCACATACAATTCACTACAATAAACAAATCACACCATGATGATACTAAATATGATTATATTGTTCACAATTAATGCAAACTATAAAACTTACGTTCCAATAGAAAACAAAAATTGGGGAAGAACTGTTGGTTCGATAGATCGATCGACTGGTTTGTTCACTTGTAGCTCAGCATGTAGGCATCAATATATAGGTTGACGTTAGCTTTTTTCATAAAATTCACTTCAAATATATTTGTTTCGGTTTACAGCTGTAATACCGGACAATACAAATCTGTTTGACAAATTGATGGAGTGCTTTACCTGATGCCTATAAATATATACAGTTTATTTTAATTTTAGCTTTAGTCTTTTATTCTGAAATTTGACCATCTTTTTGTGTACATCAGAAGGTGGGCCAAGAAAATTATAAGTGAGCCTGGGCCCACCCTGTTTAAAGTCCAAACAACACAAATCACCACTTGGGGCACCATCATGAGAGAGGTGCCAATGTGGAAGGGGCATCAGAGGCGTCACAACCAAATATTTCTATACACGAAATATCACAATTAGTCCTTTTGCTGTTGCAGACATGCTCTCTCCATTATATGGCGAGGGTGGCTTTTTTTATGGCTCTACTACTCACTAAATGTTGGAATGCCCGTGCTGAGAGGTAGCGTTCTGGCCGATACGAAATAGTTACTCTGGTGTCACCGCCAGACGCCACAGTTGCTAGGTGGTAGCCTCTAAATCGGCCGCGGTCCGTTAGTATACGTCGGACTCGCGTGTCGCCACTATCAGTGATTGAAGACCGAGTGCCGCCACACGGCAGGTCTAGTCTAGAGAGACTCCTTAGCACTCGCCCCAGTTGTACAGCCGACTTTGCTAGCGACGGTTCACTGACTACATACGCTCTCATTTGCAGAGACGACAGTTTAGCACAGCCTTCAGTTACGTCATTTGCTACGACCTAGCAAGGCGCCATATTCAGTCACTATAATTACTGTCTTCAAGTATGTATTCTGAACAGATAATATTGTGAATCATGTAAGTCAAGAGCGACGTTCATCATTAATGGATTAAAGTTAAGTATCAAACTAATTACGTCCGCTTTCTGAATTCTCATTCCTTGTCATGTTCCAGACCTCACGTCAGTATAGTTCTTACCTCCTCACGCCAGCCTGCGTGAGCTAAAACGCGTGCATTTCGGCCTCCACTCGTAACACGGTGTTGGCTCTTCTGCTAACACAAAAGTTACCATTCGATATTTCGAAAACAATCAGATGAAAAAAATTGATGTTTGCGCATCTTATAGTCGGATATCTTCACTCAATAAGGATCTGAATTTCTTTTCGCTATCCATCATACTTACTGCGCGACGTCAAATTAAGTAAAACATTGCACAATGTTTTTAAGAGTCTGCAGAGGTAAAAGTGCATTGCGTCAACGTTGTATGTGGTTAATTTTAGCCCTAAAATTGCTGGGAATGAAATGTATGTAGGATATCGAAATTTTATTTAAAATTGAGAGGAGAACAATATCTCATTTCGTTCACTAGTTATTGGGTTTTATATCCGACGGACGGTCGGGCGCAATGAACTCTTTCACATCCTTGCACATCGGGAAACATGTGGTCATAACAGTAGTCATACCTCATAAACGATACAAGATATCGAAACGACGTTTTTTGCGAATGATAACACGCACTAAGGCACATACGTTGTATAATAAATACACCAAACATTTTTATTCAGCAAGACGTGTAAATAACTCGTCCACAGCAGCGGGAACTCAACAGGTCATGACGCAGAAGTCCACAGCGCAATAGGAAAGCCCAAACGGCGAGCTTATACACGTCCACAGCACCTCGAGATCGGCATAGCAGGATGTGTATACACGTCCTCAGCAGAGAACAGGTTAGTAACGAAAACTAACATGGTCAGATGAGTATGATAGAAAAGGGGAAGTGAGGTGGGGCACCAAATCATGAGTCACTTGTGTGAAAAAATATTCTCAAACCAGAGATGGGTGAGACACACTCATCACGAAGTATCACTACAAGTAAGAATTTTCAAATTACTAACATATGATAAAGATCACAGCATTCATGAGTAAATGATTTTCATGAGTAAATGATTTCTATTCGAAATATTGGTCTTTCTTCAATGTGACTGACTCCGTACATATTTTTGTAGTTTATCAACAAAACATTCGTTTCCAGACTAAGTTGTCCAGGTCTCACTACTTTCCTACAAAATTGACAGGTGCAATTCTCTAATACAAGACAGCGATTGTTGAACACTGACACTGTATTGAGCTAATAGTGCTAGGGACATCAAAAGTGGAAGTAGGTCACTGCATCCACATTCCTGCTCCCCATAGTGGGAATGCAAATTTTGACAGGGACAGGGATTCCGAACAAGGCAACTGCAGTATGTAAAGAGGCATCTCACACCCTCTTGGTAGGAAGTTCAAAATAATCCTATAGACCAAATTAGCAACTGTGGATAAAATTTTGGCAGGGGCAGGAAAACTCGAAACTAGTTCATGCGTACTTAGTTACAATGGAAGATGACCAATATCACCAAAACTTATGCCAATGCCTGGGAGGCCCTTGTTCAGTATTAGGTGATAGTATTTTTAAAAATTTTAATTTTTCTTCTATTACCCATGTTTCTGGTATTTAACGAATCGTTACGAATGTCTTCTTATCTCTAACCTATCAGGATTGTTTCTCAAATGATAGATTAGAGTCTCAGTAATGGTATTCTACCTAAATGCTATTGGTGGTCTTAAATTGTAGAGCAAAGCAATTTCTGGGACAAAATGTTTCTTTGTATGTTACATCACGGTCCAAGAAAATGGTAAGCCACGTCCTCTTCCTAAGCCATGTCCAGCTCCCTCCCCCCTCCAATCCCTATCCTTCTCCTCCAACCACTGCCCAGTATTATACTGGCTATTAAAATGGAACAGCCAATGATATCCTAGTATTTTACCAACCATCGAAACGAAATAGCTAGTCCTTATCTTTATTCCCTGTACCTCACAGTGGTCAGTGAGCATAGTTCGATCGTTATACTACTCTTGGTGCAGGGTATACTGAATGCTAAAGTTAAATATTCTCACATCTAAAATATCTTTATAATATATCAAAATGCTTCTGACACTACCACTGATCAAACTTGCAGATTAAGCTACACTTCACAAAGACCATATTTCGATCACTGCACCTCACTTGGTGTAAGGCACAATGGACCCCCAAATTAAATATTTACACATCTAAATTGTCACCAAATGAGGTAGCGCAGTGGTTAGCACACTGGATTCACATTCGGGAGGATGATGGTTCAAACGTGTTTAAGGCCATACTGATATAGGTTCTTCATGATTTCCCTAAATCGCTTCAGGAAAATGCCGGAATTGTTCCTTTGAAAGGGCACAGCCAACTTCCTTCCCCATTCTTCCCTAATTTGATGGGACTGATGACCTCGTTCTTTAGTCCCTTCTCACCAAGTCAAACAACCAATCTAAATTGACAGTATTATTATTCTGTAGCTGTACAAAGCACATGTTAGTTAAAATAATATGCCTATCAAAGGTCATAATGTTAATTTCAAGTCTAAAATATATCTCAAAAATACATAAGCTTCATTAGCAACATAATGTTTATGGTGATATTTCCATATCCAAAATGTCTGTCAAAAATACATAAAGTGTGTAACTTGCAGTACTTCCATGTCTTGTAGTATTTATCAATAATTTCTAAGCACAAACAATTGTTTCCACGTTTATATCATCTGTATTATTGATCTATAAACACATGTTAGTTAAAATGATGTGTCAGTTACTGAAAGAGTGCAGTTATTGTATAACTTACACTTGACACTTAAAAAATGATTATGGTCTCTCAAATTAAGTGTCATAGTGCTATTTCCAAGTCTAAATTGTCTATATTATTAGTCTACAAAACACGTGCAAGCTATTATAATGTGTCAGCTACTGCAAGAGCGCAGTTACTGTGTAACTTGGACCTGACGCATAAAACACGACTGTTGGCTCTAAAATTAAGTTTGCAATGCTATTTCTATGTCTAAATTTTTCGATAATAGTACAAAACACATGTGGCTGAAAATAAAATGCTGCAGTAGCCGTTGACGCTTCATCCTACACCTAATTGAGGCTGTGTTGCAAATATAAACTGAGCAAGCATCAGTTTAGGAGAAAAGAAAATAATGCACCAAGAAAAATATAATTAATGTTATTACCTGGCTACTATAGCTTTTTCAATTACTTTTGATCTGGGATCTATCTTTGGTAGCATGTTTAGATACCATTACGTTTTCTGACCCTTGAACATACCATACTGCATCAAAAATGGCACAGTTTAATGAGCTCTTTAATGCGTTGTATAGCTTAAACTGAACACACAAGTATAACTATGAAAACTGGATAAGGTTCCATACAGAGCGGAAATTTCGATACCCCAAAAATTCGACTATTGCACCAAAATAAAATGACTTATGAAAATATGTAAAGATTTTTTGTACAAAACACACATGGACTGTATATCATAATATGCAAGTATAAGTGCAGGTCACTGAGCATGGTCGAAAATTCAGTCTTTGGACCAAAATAAAATCGTCTGTTTTATTTATCAAAATATGTAAAGGTTTCACTTACCAAACATACATGTCAGTACTGTCAAACATTATATTGTTCTATAACATTTTAAAAAAATCACATGGTTCACTTATTTGGACTACTGACATAAGTTATAGGCAAAACTGCGCTTGGCAATGAGTCTAAATCGATTGTTGTACCACACTTTAAAAACATTAAAAATTGTCTATATTATTTATCAAAAAATATTAGGGTTTGTTCCATAATATTACAAAACACACTGTCACTGTTGCTGATCTAACTTATAGCTTAAAGTGTGTACTTGTTGAGAACTGCTGTCTCACAGTGGAAAATACATGACACTTTGATGAACTAGCACACTGAACAGTAATAATAGACATTCATATAGGTAAAAAAATGAGGGTTGTTAAGCTGTTGACTACCCACTTTCAACAACTTTTGAGTCATCCAAATACTATAGTGACTCCAAGTTAGTGTATCAACTTCATTTTGCAGTACAAAATGTTTGGCATCTTCTGCTGATAATGCTAATTTATGATACTGCACAATGGAGAGTATATGACAATTTGCCCCATACATCGCCATTTTACAGTAAAATAGTAACAAATTGACCCCCTACACTGCTGCGCAGTCGAGGGCGTCTGGCCATGGTTTGCACTGCTCCCTCCGTTGCAGGTTAGAGTCCTCCCTCGGGCATGGGTGCATGTGTTGTCCTTAGCATAAGTTAGAGTAAGTAGTGTGTAAGGCTAGGGACTCCCCCCATGAACCATAGACCTTGCCGTTGGTGGGGAAGCTTGTGTGTCTCAGCGACACAGATAGCCGTACTGTAGGTGCAACTGCAACGGAAGGGTACCTGTTGAGAGGCCAGACAAACGTATGGTTCCTGAAGAGGGGCAACAGCCTTTTCAGTAGTTGCAGGGGCAGCAGTCTGGATGATTGACTGATCTGGCCTTGTAGCATTAACCAAAACGGCCTTGCTGTGCTGGTACTGCGAACGGCTGAAAGCAATAGGGAAACTACGGCCGTAATTTTTCGCGAGGGCATGCGGCTCTACTATATGATTAAATGATGATGGCGTCCTCTTGGGTAAAATATTCCGGCGGTAAAATAGTCCCCCATTCGGATCTCCGGGCGGGGACTACTCAGGAGGACGTTGTTAACAGGAGAAAGAAAACTGGCGTTCTACGGATCGGAACGTCGAATGTCAGATCCCTTAATCGAGCAGGTAGGTTAGAAAATTTAAAAAGGGAAATGGATAGGTTAAAGTTAGATATAGTGGGAATTAGCGAAGTTCGGTGGCAGGAGGAACAAGATTTTTGGTCAGGTGAATACAGGGTTATAAATACAAAATCAAATAGGGGTAATGCAGGAGTAGGTTTAATAATGAATATAAAAATAGGTGTTCGGGTAAGCTACTACAAACAGCATAGTGAACGCATTATTGTGGCCAAGATAGACACGAAGCCCACACCTACAACAGTAGTACAAGTCTATATGCCAACTAGCTCTGCAGATGACGAAGAAATTGATGAAATGTATGATGAGACAAAAGAAATTATTCAGGTAGTGAAGGAAGATGAAAATTTAATAGTCATTGGTGATTGGAATTCGAGAGTAGGAAAAGGGAGAGAAGGAAACATAGTAGGTGAATATGGATGGGGGTTAAGAAATGAAAGAGGAAGCCGCCTGGTAGAATTTTGCGCAGAGCATAACTTAATCATAGCTAACACTTGGTTCAAGAATCATAAAAGAAGGTTGTATACATGGAAGAACCCTGGAGATACTAGAAGATATCAGATAGATTATATAATGGTAAGACAGAGATTTAGGAAACAGGTTTTAAATTGTAGGACATCTCCAGGGGCAGATGTGGACTCCGACCACAATCTATTGGTTATGAACTGCAGATTAAAACTGAAGAAACTGCAAAAAAGTGGGAATTTGAGGAGATGGGATCTGGATAAACTGAAAGAACCAGAGGTTGTAGAGAGTTTCAGGAAGAGCATAAAGGAACAATTGACAAGCATGGGGGAAAGAAATACAGTAGACGAAGAATGGATAGCTTTGAGGGATGAAGTGGTGAAGGCAGCAGAGGATCAAGTAGGTAAAAAGACGATGGCTAGTAGAAATCCTTGGGTGACAGAAGAAATACTGAATTTAATTGATGAAAGGAGAAAATATAAAAATGCAGTAAATGAACCAGGAAAAAAGGAATACAAACGTCTCAAAAATGAGATCGACAGGAAGTGCAAAATGGCTAAGCAGGCGTGGCTAGATGACAAATGTAAGGATGTAGAGGCTTACCTCACTAGGGGTAAGATAGATACTGCCTACAGGAAAATTAAAGAGACCTTTGGAGAAAAGAGAACCACTTGTATGAATATCAAGGGCTCAGATGGAAACTCAGTTCTAAGCAAAGAAGGGAAAGCAGAAAGGTGGAAGGAGTATATAGAGGGACTATACAAGGGCGATGTTCTTGAGGACAATATTATGGAAATCCCCCTGCGGGTCCGGGGTAAGAATAGGCCCGAGGTATTCCTGCCTGTCGTAAGAGGCGACTAAAAGGAGTTTCAACCGTTTTGGCCTTTCATGCGATGGTCCCCCTTGGGGTTTGACCTCCATTTTTCAAAATTCTACGGAAGTACGAGCCTTTTGGGGAAGGACGCTTTACATGGTGTCTCACTGGTCCTCAGTGCACTAAGACCTTGGCTCTGAGCATTGTAATGGCGTTGTAACCACACCCACTATTCCTCAAATTGGGCCTAAACGCCTGATGGGTTGCATAAGTTATGCCCATAGTGCGTCCCCATCTGCACCTACGATCATGATGGACTTTCCATGGCACCCGAAATCCAGCATGGTAGCCAGCCCGTTGTGGTGGGGTCGTCATGTACCCTCTAGGTTATAGCCCCCTGACAACACAGGGATCGTACTGCCGATAACTGAGCTGCACCCTCCCCACGTCGGCCAATGAGTAGATGCCCGTCCCCTTGGGGCATCAGGACTCCTGGCAACGGTCATCCTGCCAGGTGGCCCTTGCTGAGGCTGGGTGGCGCCTGTGGGGAGAGCCCCGGGTCGGAGTGGGTGGTATCGGGGCGGACGTTTCGCAGATGAAACGTCAACATGTATCAGGTTGCTCTGTGGCCGAGTCTTTTAAAAAGAAAGGTACTGTCTCTGGTTCTGGTTCTCCTGCCCTTTCCCTCTTGGCCACTCCCTGGGAGGAAGGACAGGCCCGCCGGCTTGGGGCGAAGTACTTCCCCCGCTATTTAGTCTGTTCTCGGACCGATGGGGGGACGTTCGCCACCTCCAAGCCCTTCCGGCGAGTCCAGCGCAGCCCCAAAGACCGTCGCATCGACACCGGGGCATTTATCCTCGCCTTCGAGGGGGACGTTCTCCTGGAGAAGGTAAAGGTGATGTGCTACCGGTGCGACGTGCGACCTTACGTCCCACCTCCTATGCGCTGCTTTCGGTGTTTGCGCTTTGGGCACATGTCGCCTCGGTGTGAGGCTGAGCCCCTTTGTGGCGATTGTGGACGTCCTCTTTGTGAGGAACATACATGCACCCCAACACCTCGGTGCGTCAATTGTCCTGGCATCCACTCGCCTAGATCTTTAGACTGCCCTGCGTATCAGATGGAGATGAAGATTCAAAAATTAAAAAGTTTGGATCGCCACTCTTATTCTGAGGCCAGGAAGAAGTATGACTGCCTCCATCCCATGACGTTGACAACTTCATTTGCCTCAGTCGTGTCCACTCCTTCCACAGTATCCTCACCCCTATCCTGTCCCCCCTCTACCTCCTCACCCCATCCGGGGTCTATGCCTCCACCTCCCAAATCCCTCCCTTCCAAATCCTCCTCCCTCATTGCCCCTGCCCCCTCCGCCCAGGGGCCACCCTTCCTCCTTCTCCCCCTCCACCGCCTGAGGAGCGATCTTCTTCTCAGGCGTCCATCGGGGAAACGTTCTGGACCCCAGCTTCGTAGGTCCGGCGTTCCAAAACGGACCCCGCGCGTGAGGACCTCCTTTGGGTCCAGCCCACCATCCCCGTGCGTCATCAGACTTCCCAGAAGGCCTCCAAGAAGAAGTCTTTATGCACCTCTCCACCCCGGCGTGTTTCGTCTGACGCTCCATCCATGAGTCGCTGCTCCTGGCCGTCCTCAGTTTCGCTGGGACGCTCTGCTGCCAGGCGCTTAGCTGGCCTCTCGTCGGCGAATGATGCTGCCCCTCCTACGCAACCCGGGAAAGCGGCCGCAGCTGGCGACGACTCGATGGAACAGGATCCGCCTCCCGCCGGTTGTAGCGTTGTTCCCTCGAAACCTGGCCCTCCGTGGCCGTCGAGGTGACCAGCTCTTCACCCGTTTCGTTCCCCCTTTTTTTCTGACTAGCGATGGCTTTGTTACATTGGTACATAAGAGGTATTCGATCTAATTGGGAGGAATTACAACTGCCCTCCGCCTGCACTGTCCGCTCGTCCTTGGTCTCCAGGAAACCAAGTTGCGCCCAACTGACCGTTTTGCTTTTCCCCACTGTACCTCGGAGCGGTCTGACCTCACCCCTGTGGACGGTATTCCAGCTCATGGTGGGGTCATGTTGCTCGTTCGGGACGATGTCTATTACCATCCCATCCCATTGACCACCCCACTCCAAGCAATAGCTGTCTGTATTACTCTTTCTGCCTTTACTTGTTCCGTTTGTACCATCTACACTCCATCGTCATCCGCAGTTAGTCGGGCTGACATGATGCACCTAATTCTTCAGCTTCCTCCGCCGTTTTTATTGTTTGGCGACCTCAATGCCCATCATCCCCTTTGGGGCTCTCCTGCATCCTGTCATAGAGGCTCACTCTTGGCGAATGTCTTCAACCATCTCCATCTTGTCTGCCTCAATACCGGCGCCCCGACTTTCCTCTCGGACTCTACTCATACCTACTCCCACTTGGACCTCTCGATCTGTTCTACCACTCTTGCCCGTCGGTTCGAGTGGTATGTCCTTTCTGACACCTATTCGAGCAACCACTTCCCCTGTGTCGTTCGTCTCCTGCAGCACACCCCATCCCCACGTCCTTCGAGCTGGAACATACCGAAAGCTGACTGGGGACTTTACTCCTCCCTGCCGACCTTTCCGGACCACGACCTTCTCAGTTGTGACAGTCAGGTCGAATACCTCACGGCTGTTATCATCCATGTTGCCGAACGTTCCATTCCTCGTACTACCTCTTCTTCACGTCGCATTCCCGTCCCCTGGTGGAATGAGGCTTGTAGAGACGCTATCCGTGCTCGACGACGTGCTTTACGCACCTTTCGCCGCCATCCTACGTTGGCGAATTGTATTGAATACAAACGACTCCGAGCGCAATGCCATAGAGTCATCAAAGACAGCAAAAAAGCTTGTTGGGCCTCTTTCACCAGCTCCTTTAACAGTTTTACTCCCTCTTCTGTCGTCTGGGGTGGCCTGCGCCGGCTGTCGGGCATTAAGGCCCACTCCTCGGTACCTGGCCTGACTTCAGGTAATGAGGTCCTTGTTGATCATGTGGATGTCTCCAATGCCTTCGGCCGCTTTTTCGCGGAGGTTTCAAGCTCCGCCCATTACCACCCTGCCTTCCTTCCCAGGAAAGAGGCAGAAGAGGCTCGGCGACCTTCCTTCCACTCGCTGAATGTGGAAAATTATAATGCCCCCTTTACTATGCGGGAACTCGAACGTGCACTTGCACTGTCCCGGTCCTCTGCTCTGGGGCCAGATGCCATTCACGTTCAGATGCTGGCCCACCTTTCTCCGGCAGGCAAAAGCTTCCTTCTTCGTACCTACAATCGCGTCTGGACCGAAGGTCAAGTCCCCATGCATTGGCGTGACGCTGTTGTTGTTCCTATACCCAAACCCGGGAAGGATAGACACCTTCCTTCTAGTTACCGCCCCATTTCTCTTACAAGTTGTGTCTGTAAGGTGATGGAGCGCATGGTTAACGCTCGGTTAGTTTGGATTCTTGAATCTCGATGGCTACTTACCAATGTTCATTGCGGCTTTCGTCACCGCTGCTCCGCTGTTGACCACCTTGTGACCTTGTCGACATTCATCATGAACAACTTTTTGCGAAAGCGCCAAACGGTAGCCATGTTCTTAGATTTGTAGAAGGCTTATGATACCTGTTGGAGGGGAGGTATCCTCCGCACTACGCACAGGTGGGGTCTACGCGGTCGCCTGCCCCTTTTTATTGATTCCTTTTTAACGGATCGAAAGTTTAAGGTACGTGTGGGTTCCGTATTGTCCGACGTCTTCCTCCAGGAGAACGGAGTGCCTCAGGGCTCCATCTTGAGCGTAGCCCTTTTTGCCATCGCGATCAATCCAATTATGGATTGCATTCCACCTAATGTCTCAGGCTCTCTCTTTGTCGATGACTTTGCGATCTACTGCAGTGCCCAGAGAACATGCCTCCTGGAGCGCTGCCTTCAGCGTTGTCTAGACAGCCTATACTCATGGAGTGTGGCAAATGGCTTCTGGTTCTCTGAAGAGAAGACGGTTTGCATCAACTTTTGGCGATATAAAGCGTTCCTTCCGCCATCCTTACATCTCGGTCCCGTTGTTCTCCCATTCGTGGACACAACTAAGTTTCTAGGGCTCACACTGGACAGGAAACTTCGTTGGTCTCTGCACATCTCTTATTTGGCTGCCCTTTGTACATGTTCCCTTAATGTCCTTAGAGTTCTTATTGGTTCATCTTGGGGAGCGGATCGCACTGTCCTGCTTTGCTTGTATCGGTCCGTAGTCCGATCAAAGCTGGATTATGGGAGCCTCGTCTACTCGTCTGCTTGGCCATCTATCTTACGCCGTCTCAACTCCATCCACCATTGGGGGTTACGTCTTGCGACTGGAGCATTCTACACTAGTCCCATCGAGAGTCTCTATGCTGAAGCTGCCGAATTACCATTGACCTACCGGCGTGACGTACTGCTTTGTCGGTATGCCTGCCGGCTGTTGTCAATGCCCGACCACCCCTCTTATCAGTCCTTCTTCGCCGATTCTCTCGACCGTCAGTATGGGTTGTATGTGTCTGCCCTGCTGCCCCCTGGAGTCCGCTTTCGTCGCCTGCTTCGACAATTGGATTTTGCCCTCCCTACCACCTTCAGAGAGGGTGAGAGCCCGACACCACCGTGGCTCCAGGCTCCGGTTCATATTTATCTCGACCTCAGCTCGCTCCCAAAGGAGGGTACTCTGGCTGCAGTGTATTGCTCACGGTTTGTCGAACTTTGTGTGTGACTTGCCAGTCACACCTTTATTTACACTGATGGCTCCAAAACTGACGATGGTGTCGGCTGTGCCTTTGTCGTCAGTGCCGGCACCTTTAAATACCGGCTCCTCGACTAATGTTCGAGCTTTACGGCCGAGCTTTTTGCTCTCCATCAGGCCGTTCAGTATGCGCGCCGCCACCGCCATTCATCGTATGTACTCTGCTCTGATTCACTCAGTGCTCTTCAGAGCCTTGGAGCTCCATATCCGGTCCATCCCTTGGTGCAACGGATCCAGCAGTCACTCCATTCTTCTGCTGCTGATGGCTCTCCTGTCAGCTTTCTGTGGGTTCCCGGCCATGTAGGAGTACCTGGGAAGGAGGCTGCTGATTCTGCAGCCAAGGCTGCAGTCCTCCTGCCTCGGCCAGCCTCCCATTGTGTCCCGTCATCTGACATTAGTGGTGTTGTTTGTAAGAGGCTTGTGTCTTTGTGGTGGGATACTTGGTCATCACTTCAAGGAAACAGGCTCCGGGCAGTAAAACCGTTCCCAACTGCTTGGACAACCTCCTCCTGACCATCTCGGCGAGAGGAGGTCCTTCTGACCAGGTTGCGGATTGGGCATTGCCGGTTTAGCCTACCTGCTCTCCGGTGACCCAGCCCCGCAGTGCCCTTGTGGTAATGCATTAACAGTGCGCCATGTTTTATTGTCGTGTCCCTGTTTTAGTCAGTCTCGTGTTGTCCTGTCTCTGCCATCTACTTTACAGGATATTTTAGCTGATGACGCTCGAGCAGCTGCTCGTGTTCTTTGTTTCATTGCTTTGACTGGCTTGTCCAAAGACATCTAACTCCTTCACTTATTTTATCTGCATCTTTGTAAGAACTTTCTAGGGTCCCCCCCCCCTTTAGTTTTACTAGATTCTATGTGCTCTAACACTTGTGACTGGGCGCTAATGACCTCAGTAGTTGAGCGCCCTTAAACCCCAAACAAACAAAAAAAAAAAAAAAACAAAAAAAAAAAAATTATGGAAATGGAAGAGTATGTAGATGAAGATGAAATGGGAGATATGATACTGCGTGAAGAATTTGATAGAGCTCTGAAAGACCTAAGTCGAAACAAGGCCCCGGGAGTAGACAACATTCCATTAGAACTACTGACAGCCTTGGGAGAGCCAGTCCTGACAAAACTCTACCATCTGCTGAGCAAAATGTATGAGACAGGCGAAATACCCTCAGACTTCAAGAAGAATATAATAATTCCAATCCCAAAGAAAGCACACGTTGACAGATGTGAAAATTACCGAACTGTCAGTTTAATAAGTCACGGATGCAAAATACTAACGCGAATTCTGTACAGACGAATGGAAAAACTGGTAGAAGCTGACCTCGGGGAAGATCAGTTTGGATTTCGTAGAAATATGGGAACATGTGAGGCAGTACTGACCCTACGACTTATCTTAGAAGAAAGATTAAGGAAAGGCAAACCTACGTTTGAAGCATTTGTAGACTTGGAGAAAGCTTTTGACAATGTTGACTGGAATAATCTCTTTCAAATTCTGAAGGTGGCAGGGGTAAAATACAGGGAGCGAAAGGCTATGTACAATTTGTACAGAAACCAGATGGCAGTTATGAGTCGAGGGCCATGAAAGGGAAGCAGTGGTTGGGAAGGGAGTGAGACAGGGTTGTAGCCTCTCCCCAATGTTATTCAATCTGTATATTGAGCAAGCAGTAAAGTAAACAAAAGAAAAATTCGTAGTAGGTATTAAAATCCATGGAGAAGAAATAAAAACTTTAAGGTTCGCCGATGACATTGTAGTTCTGTCAGAGACAGCAAAGGACTTGGAAGAGCAGCTGAACGCAATGGACAGTGTCTTGAAAGGATATAAGATGAACATCAACAAAAGCAAAACGAGGATAATGGAATGTAGTCGAATTAAGTCAGGCGATGCTGAGGGAATTAGATTAGGAAATGAGACACTTAAAGTAGTAAACGAGTTTTGCTATTTGGGGAGCAAAGTAACTGATAATGGTCGAAGTAGAGAGGATATAATATGTAGACTGGCAATGGCAAGGAAAGCGTTTCTGAAGAAGAGAAAAAATATTAACATCGAGTATAGATTTAAGTGTCAGGAAGTCGTTTCTGAAAGTATTTGTATGGAGTGTAGCCATGTATAGAAGTGAAACATGGACGATAAATAGTTTGGACAAGAAGAGAATGGAAGCTTTTGAAATGTGGTGCTACAGAAGAATGCTAAAGATTAGATGGGTAGATCATGTAACTAATGAGGAAGTATTGAATAGGATTGGGGAGAAGAGCAGTTTGTGGCACAACTTGACAAGAAGAAGGGATCGGTTGGCAGGACATGTTCTGAGACATCAAGGGATCACCAATTTAGTACAGGAGGGCAGTGTGGAGGGTAAAAATCGTAGAGGGAGACCAAGAGATGAATACACTAAGCAGATTCAGAAGGGTGTAGGCTGCAGCACGTATCGGGAGGTGAAGAAGCTTGCACAGGATAGAGTAGCATGGAGAGCTGCATCAAACCGGTCTCAGGACTGAAGACCACAACAACAACAAGGCAAGGGACCGATGACCTTTGCAGTTTAGTCCCATAGAACTTGACACAAATTTCCAAATCTACCCCATACACAGGCCTGTTACAGCAAAATGGTAACAAATTGCCCTATGCATCATTATGTTACAGCACATTTGTAGCTGATTGCCACAATACATCACCATGTTACATAAAATTGTAACAAATTCCACCATACCCCAAATCAATGGTGACAGTGTGTGTATGTGATATAACCAGAGAGTGGGTGTCAGCTACTGAATCCCAAATAGTATTCTTAACACTGGCGGCTGCCATTATCCCAATTAAGGTGTCTACCATGAGCTGAAACGCGTGTTGGATACTACTGGTGTCATGATAGTAAGTTTACATGATGATTGCTATTATCCTGATCAGTACAACTACCATTACTTGTAATGTATGATTTTACTCAACAATTAAAAAAATAATGCCCTGTCAGTTGGTCTCAGCTACTGGATCTCAAAATTGTATTCTAATACGAAAAGCTTGTAGTGTATGTGGCATAACCTGACAGTGAGTGTCAGCTACTGGGTCTCAGCTATTGGATCTGGATCTTAAATAGTATCCCAAATACCAAACAAAATTCAAAAAAATGGGTCCATTCATCAGCACTACTTTACAAAATTGTAACAAATTGCCCCATACATCTACGTTGTTGCACGAAAGTGCAAGATATCACAACTCTTACACAAAATTATCAAAAATAGCCACATACATCAACATTCTTGCACAAAACTGTAGTAGACAGCCCTTTTCATTGTCATTGTTACACAAACTGCTAAGAAATTGTTTCATACATTGTCATTTATGCTGATGTCATTTATACATATTCTTAGTTAGCAACATATGGTGCAATGTGTTACAATTTCATGTCATAATGATGACGTACGATACAATTTGTTAGTTTTGTGAAACACAAGGTGTATTGGGGCAATTTGTTATAATTTCGTGTACCAATGACAATGTATGGGGAAATTTGTACAATTACATTTTTGCCTAATCTATAACTGTCTGCCTACATAAGTGACTGGTCAGCATAAATGGTTGGCACACAGAGGACCTGGGTTCAAGTCCTCCATACTGCCAAGGATTTTTCCTTGGTGGAGGACTTGTATGGGATGTACTCAGCCTTGTGATTGCAACTGAGGAGCTACTTGACTGACTAGTAGTGGCTCCACTATCCAGAAAATCTGCCAAAAGGCCAAGATAGCAGTGCGCTGATCACATGTCCCTCAATAACACATCTGCTTGTATGTAAAATGGGAGAACTGGTTACAATTTTGCTGTATCATGGTGACATACAGGGTATTACAAAAAGATACGGCCAAACTTTCAGGAAACATTCCTCACACACAAAGAAAGAAAATATGTTATGCGATCATGTGTCCGGAAACACTTACTTTCCATGTTAGAGCTCATTTTATTACTTCTCTTCAAATCACATTAATCATGGAATGGAAACACACAGCAACAGAATGTACCAGCGTGACTTCAAACACTTTGTTACAGGAAATGTTCAAAATGTCCTCCGTTAGCATGGATACATGCATCCACCCTCCGTCGCATGGAATCCCTGATGCACCGATGCAGCCCTGGAGAATGGCGTATTGTACCACAGCCGTCCACAATACGAGCACGAAGGGTCTCTATATTTGGTACCGCGGTTGTGTAGACAAGAGCTTTCAAATGCCCCCATAAATGAATGTCAAGAGGGTTGAGGTCAGGACAGCATGGAGGCCATGTAATTGGTCTGCCTCTACCAATCCATCGGTCACCGAATCTGTTGCTGAGAAGCGTACTTATACTTCATCTGAAATGTGCAGGAGCTCCATCGTGCATGAACCACATGTTGTGTCGTACTTGTAAAGGTGCATGTTCTAGCAGCACAGGTAGAGTATCCCGTATGAAATCATGATAACGTGCTCCATTGAGCGTAGGTGGAAGAAACTAAAATGAGATCTAACATGGAAATTAAGCGTTTCCGGACACATGTCCACATAAAATCTTTTCTTTATTTGTATGTGAGGAATGTTTCCTGAAAGTTTGACCGTACCTTTTTGTAACACCCTGTATAGAGGCAAAGTGTCAAGTAGCCTCATACCCTAACAGTACCCATCATACATTCAGGGTAATGGTAGTCACAATGTCAAATGACAATCATTACGCTCAGTAGTATCAACCATGGCAGTCACCATAATTAAGGTTGTGGCAGTTGCAGTCTACTGTTCAGCATGTTATTTCATCAAAGATTCTTGTAGTCTCCACTATGTAATAGCATAAGTTAGCAATGTCAGCAGAAGATCAAGGGGGGGGGGGGAGTCAAATGGGGGCTGAACTGCACAATAAATCTGGGTTTGGTGTGGGGCGGCAGTGGGGTGGGTGGTCTGTTGTGGGGTTGTGAACTGTTAGGGCTATGGCAGGACGAAGCCTCTCCATCGTTTCCTAACTGCCAACTCTGGCAGCACAGGCTGGAGTGCAACTATACTGTGAGATAGAAGCAGTAATTTGAATGGGGTGAGGGAAGGGGAAGTGCTAGCAGTGTATAGGTTAGGGAAGAAAGGAGTGTCATCTTGCGAGGTGTGCAGGTACTAGAACGCTATCAGGCACAGCGTCAGGAGGTTGTGGAGCAGGGAGGTGGGGAAAATGGAATGAAAAAGGAGAGGAGCAGAGAAAGATGGGCAGGTGCATTAGCAGAGGATGACAAAGAAAGAGTGTAGGTGATGAGAATGGGGAGGAGGTAACAGGACAGAGAGGGTGGGAAATGTTGGGTGGAGTGAGTCCGGGATAATTACAGGATCACAGAATGTGTTGTAAGGGTAACTCCCATCTGTGCAGTTTAGAAAATCTGGTGGTGGATGGCTTGGTTGGTGAAGCAGCCATTGAAATCAGGCATGTTATGTTCAGCTGCATGTTGTGCCACAGGGTGGTCTACTTTCCTCTTGGCTATAGTTTGGTAGTGGCCATTCATCCAGGTGGACAGCTGGTAGGTAATCTTCATGTAGATTGTTCTTATTCCTATGACATTTAACTGGTGAATAAATAATGCTGAAACTTGTAGTGCAATGAAAGATAGATAGCTCCATGTCATGCATTTAAAAATGTATTAGTCATTTACAATAAAATTCAGGTACAATGTGAGATATACAATCACAGCACATTACAATGTGTAAATACTCTGATTTCCTAACCATATACAAATTACAGGGTGGTATTTCTGTTGTCACAATAAACTGCCAGCACATACAAAAATAAGAACTTGGAAAAAATATATATAAACCAGGCCAAAGATATAGCTTGTTAGCCACGCTTTAAAGTTCTCTGTAGAACATTGTGTGTGAATTCCCAGTTATAATTTAGTTATCAGAGGAAGACTAAATTATTTTTATTTTTGGATATATCTACTTTTGCATGGATGGGTACACATACAGCAACCTAGAGCACTTAATACATTACATTACATTACCTGAAATGTCAGCAGCTGTTTCCAAAGTGGTAGCTTCAATGTGAGCAATGTTTGACATTCAACTAAATCAGTTTCCAGAGGATTAGATCAGATGAGGGGAGGAAGGCAGGAAGTATTTGCTTCATTCTGTGAGGAATGTAATGAAAAAGGACAATAGTGGATCATTCTATGTAAACAACACAAAGCAATCCTTTCAAGTTAAACATCTCTGATTTCTGCCACATTTTCTATGTTCAATCATCTTGGTAAGAGATGAACAGCTACCGATCTCTGCCATACACTGTCAGATGGCTTGCGGAGTATGGATGTAGATGTATATGAGAACCCTGTGGAAATTACAGGCCTGCAAACTGAAACTAAAATTTACTAGACTTGTGATTCTAATCTATATAGAGCAATGGACTTACCACCAAAAAATTAATTTAGTAGGCCCTTGCATTAATATGCGGTATGACTTCACATTCTCCAATTAATCTTTTCCCTTCCTATCCCAGACTGTCACCAGCCAGCAGTCAAGGTGACCCCGGGTGTAGGGGAACCTTTCTTAACTTAAATGTGTTGTCTCCTAGAGACTTCCATAGAATAACATGAAAGTGTGTATATGTGCCACTTCCATTTTCATTTATCAGTGCAATATAATGAAACTATCAGGTTTCTTTCCATGCGGAAGGAGGTGTGCTTAGTAACTACTAATTTCAAGTAGTAAAGGGTACCCCTTACTACTTGACATTGAAACTAAACAACTCAAAATATACCACACACAGAATATATAAATATACTTTTATAAGGATTGGATAGGAAATTTACGCTTGTATTATAGATTTTAATTAAAATTGTACCAACCATCTACATCTCACACATTATCATTGACACTTTCGTCAGTGAAA
The DNA here is from genome assembly GCF_023864345.2 of Schistocerca serialis cubense. Classification (NCBI taxonomy): domain Eukaryota; kingdom Metazoa; phylum Arthropoda; class Insecta; order Orthoptera; family Acrididae; genus Schistocerca; species Schistocerca serialis. The sequence continues at coordinate 820,669,103 of NC_064640.1, forward strand.
TTAATTTCATAATTACGTTCTTGAATGCACAATGATAGAACAAGCAGTGGCAATGGCCAACCTAAAGTATTTTTTTTTTGTTTTGTTTATGCCTTCTGGCTGGATCAACGGAAGCGTCCGATTCCACCCGTCTGCTTTGACCCGTGACGTAATGGTATTGTGGTGTGTGACGTCAAGACGATGTGGAGTTTTTGAGTTGGTTGTGTTTCTAGGTGCCATGTTGTTATATTTGCTGGTGCCCTCTGCTGGTAAAAATAGACGTGCTGAGTTTAACGGGTAACATTGTGTTCATTTGAGTTTGGGTTGTCATCATGCTAAAGTAGTTTTGAGTTTCTGTTGTTAGTGCGATAACGTGGGTTGTGAAGTATTTTCAGTGAATTATTTAGGCGAATAGCCTAGGAAGAAATTGACTCCTTGCGAGAAAACGTAAAAACTGAAAATTGCGACCGGACTGTTGCGGCATTTTTTGTAACACAACTAGAAAAAAAGGAAGACCTTAAAGAATATGGTACCATTGTCTAGGTGAAAGATATGTATGCATGAGACAATACAAATTTAGGCTGAAGTTCTGTAGAAGCCAAATTATTTTATTGTTGCCAGTGCCACATAAGCTTTCTGTGTATGTGATTCACACACTTTTAACTTTTGCTGCAGAGTTTTAAAGGTGGAAAGAGAATGTAGCAACGCATCAGGAACATTCGTTATGGTCATACAGTGCAGTATTTGTTTCATGCAGTCCCGCACTGCTAGTATGTTCTTACATCCATGTCTCAATTATTAAAGCACGATAAGATGGGTTGGAATGACACTGACGAAATTACATACAAATAGTGTTTAACAACAGAGATCAAGGTACTGCAGTGTTTGCTACGACTTTAAACAGCTTCTACAACACTAATTTATCACCCAGCAGGAGCTGGAAATCTTTCGGATACTAAAGACGAACGCAAAGTAAAATGATCTCGCGTTCGTAATACGCAGGTATCACAACAGTTCACAGGGAAAAATTCACCCATTACAAATGCAAATACTAATTAGGTCTGTCATATATGGAAATATCCGACTTATTTCATTACACATTTCTACATGATCCCACTCTTTTGTTCTTTAATTTTGGTGAGATGATAACAAATAAATAGGCAAAACGATTTTGGCTTATTTATGCACAGCCTTGACTTATCCGCGTTATTACCGACAGACATTCCTTTACGTAATTAATTATACTAAACGAGTTGATGGAAAATTGCGCTCATTGCAATTAACAAATATCAGATTTTTAAGCTACACAGAAAAAACACCATGAAACGCTAAAGATAATGTGGATCACAATTTCATTTTTGTTTTTTATGAAAATGTTTTCAATTAACAATTTAGTATTGATATTTTTATTTCTTTAATAGTGCACTATTTTGCTAGTGGCATCTGGAAAAATGAAATTCGTACTAATTACTTAACATTTTCGTATTTCTTATATTTATGACTGACATATCTCCCCTTCTAACATCCTTGATTACGTCTTTGACAGCAGAATACTTCTTTGAACGCTATGCAGAGGAAAACAAAGACGCGTGAATATTTGAGTTTTGGCGGCAGTAGTGTGTTGTTCGCGCATCGTGTACGGTTTGTTGTCGTCGAAGACTAGCAAAATGGCTGGTGTTTTTGGCATTCACGTGGGTAATTCATCAGCCTGCTTGGCGTATTGTAAGGTTGGTAATGTTTTTCATATTTGTTGTTCACTGAGAACTTCTAATGTGCCAGAAGTGAAGTCATAAACGATTATTCTTCTAGCTCGAATGTATTCGTGAGAAACGTTCTAATAAGATCATATCAATGTAACTTTGACATTATTTTACGTTTTGTTTCTCAGGATGGGAAAGTTGATATTATAGCCGACGACAGTGGCAACAGAATAATGCCTGCAATAGTCGCGTTTGTAGACGGTGAAGAGGTAAGGAAATTTTGTACTAAGCAGCAGTTTATTTGAATAGTGCCCTCTAAGCTGAAATTGCCTGTTACTTCTTAATTTAGTTGGTTTACCACTGTTCCGTAATTCCGCTTCGTGATCAAAATTTAAGAGATCGAATGTGTTTCAGACTGTTGGACTCCCAGCGAAGGCAGCTCTTGTTAGAAATGCCACATGTACAATCGTTCGCAATAAGAAACTCTTAAATGACAGTATTCCTGATGACGAACTTGAGCATCATATAAAGTCAGTGAAATGTAAAATAGTGACTGAAGGAGGCCTGAAATATGAAATCCGAGATGAAGACAAGATTGCTGTGTATACCCCAGAAGGAGCCATGACATGCATATACAAAAAGCTGTTTGGTATGTAGAAATGTTTTTATGCGTATCGCTCCGATTTCATATTGCTACGAGTAGCTAGTGTGGTTCATTCCGTGTAATCTCACAGGGGGTGAAAATGTGGCTATTTCAGAATTTAGTCATATTTGGAACATGGATGCCCACATGTCTCAGTAGTAAAACTGCCAAATAGCACTGTTCTAACTCTTACCATTTTTGATAAATTCAGGTTTGAAGATTCATGGATGGGTACCCAGTCATTAGTCAGGAACTGGTTTCCGTATTCTCAGACACTTGCTATTCAGTAATGAGGTGACCTACAGACATCAAGTATTTTAGTCATGTACTGTGTGAGTCATTAAGTTGATATATTGCATAAAAAGTAGGATACATCTCTGTTTTTTATGAATAACGTTGAGAATTGCTCTTTCTCCGTGATGTGCTTTACATGTGTGATTTTTTAAAAATTATAACTTCACAGAGGGAAAAAATGCAGACTTCATCTTACGCACTATAACTCTTTAGTGCTAGCATTAAGTATAAATAACAATGACAAGCTTTTGGCACTGAAATAAGTAGTTCTTACCTTCACTTAATGATGACTCCATCACAAAAAAAGGGCAAATTTGACGAATTTCAAAGTCCTGTGGGGTACATAGACAATTGAATCACAATATTATTTTTTGCTGAAATGTTTATATATCTGTCAGCAATCTTATCTGCAAAGAATACAGGGCATTAATAATAAAAACGTGTATTCCATGAAAAATTGACCTGTAGGTCAGAACTGTAAACAATTTAGAGCTGAAAACAGTTATGAATCATTTTTCTCGGTGTGTATGTTGTATTTCTCTGTTAAGTGTCTTTCCTGTGTAAAGAATTAAGGGACAATGTGGGTGCACAAATGAGGTGATACATCCATATTCTGTCACTGCAACTTAAAAAGACAAGTTAAATGAAACATAAGAAATGGTGTAAGCAGTAATGAGACACAGTAATAACTTTAAATATGTACTTATATGTACAGATATAAAAATTTTACAAAGAACATTTTGATAAACAAATTCAAATATAAAGAAGGAAACTAACTTTAAAACCCTTCCACTTTGCATATAACTGTTTTCCTCGACGTCTTGATGCAGAAGCAAAATGAGTTCACTTAAATGTGAGAGATATTATTTTTTTCCGAAGCACTTGTTGTCATGTTTATACAACTCCTCACTGTGTCTTTGTAATGATGGGAATCTGCCTGACATGTAGTAGCATTGGATAAGGGGACCAAAACAGCATCATTCCAAGCTAGCCATGAAGGGAATTGTAAATCAGCAGTAGGCATGCAGTTAATCTCAACATCTTTAAACTCATGTGATGCCTGGGAAATGGGTCCTGTGTGCCAGATTTTGTTGTATTTGAAAGCCACGTTCTGCCTGACTTGCAACCTTTTCTGCAAACCATTTCATGAGCTCCCATTGCGACACTGCTCCTTTTTTATATGTTGGAAGTCTCTTCATTATAAAGGTGTTAATTGCAGTGAGTAGTAATGTGTGGTGCAATCATATTACAGGAAATGTCATTGCTATACTGTACCTGTGTTCTGAGAAACCTTAATGTTACTTGATCTGTGAAGAAGCAGAGCATATTAGCACCTTGTATTGTCTGGAGTGCCCTGTGAACAATGCAACCAATTTTCCGATATAAGGAGCTCCTAACTCAGAAATGTAGAATTCAGCTCGTAATGGACAGTTTCAAGTTTTTATTGTCTGCTCCACCTTTATTAAGTATTGTCAGAGTAACTTCTACTGTTGGTGTCCTAGAGCACATCGGACTTGGAGAAAGAACAATTAAAGAGAGTCATGGTTTAATTGCTGCTCCAGAATGCAGGAGTGGTCAAAAGATGTTACCTGGAATTGTCAGAGCAGAAGTAGTTATATCTTACGAAAATGATAATATTTCAAGACTTTGTGCAAGGAATTAAAGACGCCTTCCACCATGGTTCATAACAAGAAGATTCACATAAAATTGCATGAAGGTTTCTTGAAATACAGGTACAGCGCAGTGACAGTTTCAGAAACCCAATTGAAACAAGCATTTCTAGTCATTGCTACTATCACCTTTCTAATGAAGAGACTTCCAATGAATGCAAATGGGAGCACTGTTGCTATGGAAAGTCGTGAAAATGCATTTTGGGAACAATTGCAAGTTGAGCAGAATGTGGCTTTCAAATACTAAAAAATCTGGTACACAAGACACATTTTCCACCAATCACGTGAATTTAAAGATGTTGAGATTAACTATATGCCCCCTACAGATTCACAGTTCCTTTCATGGTCCAGTTGGAATGATGCTGTTTGGCTACCCTTTGCCATTGTGACGTCTAAGGCAGATGTCCTATCATTACAAAGACATGGTGCACAGTTTTATAAACATGACAATAAGTGCTTTGGAGAAAAATCATACCTCTCACCTTTAAGTGAACTCATTTCATTTTTGCATCAAGATATCAAGGAAAACAGTTATATGCAAGGTGTGTGTGTTTTAAAAATGCAGTTTCCATCTTTGTATTTGATTTTTTTATTTTTTTTTATGAAATTTTTCTTTGTGGAGGTTTTATATCAGCATATACTGGTATATATTCAAAGTTCTTAACGTCTCTCATTGTTGCTTGCTGCTTTTCTTACTTTTCACTGAAGTTTGTTTTTAATTTACAATAACAGAATAAAAATATATCACCTCATTTGTGCACCAAAGTTATCTATTGTAATTCTTTACACTGAAAAGACAACTAACAGTGAAATAATAATAAAAAATCCCGTGGAGGCCCGGGAAAAGAATAGGCCTCCAGTATGTTCTGCCAGTCGGAAAAGGCGACGAAAAAGAACAAACCACTAATAGGGCTAATCCCCCTTTTAGTGTGATTAGTTGGTTCAGGACAGAACGAAAGAAGCCTCGGACAAGCGCCGTCATGGTCGGGGATGACGCTTGAACCCTATGCCTGCCCACAATGGTAATGACACTGCTAGCCAACTGGAAAATGATTCAAATCCAAATAGAGGTGTTTTGCAGGATATGCTTCCTGCAACCACCCTAGAAGGAAAACAAAAACAGAGGATGAGATGGTCAGATGAAGTTAATCGACACCTCATGCTCTGTTATTACCAAGCAACAAACCTAGGAACCAACACAACTGGATACAGATCACAAGTATACACAACATTTATAATCAGATACCCAGAATTAAAATTTTTTACAGAACGACGACTAGCTGATCAGATCCGTGTAATAATAAAAAATAACAGGATACCCCAGTCAAAATTTGAAAACATCAAACAACAAGTACAACAAATACTGGAACAAAATAATGTGCAATCAGAAGAAGAAGAAAATACAGTAATGGACTCAAACATTCCGGAGCAAACAAACAAAGGACAACACGCATCAATTAAACAATCAGAGGAAAACTAAATCTTAAGACAGCCACCAGAACAAGCACAAATAGAACACGAAGTGACACACATGTTAGATATAGAAGAAAAAATTCAGCTGACATATATAGAATACAAAGACACAAATACAGACATTAGACCATTCTTGCATAGACCACCAAATAACCCACAAGTCGAAACAACAATAAAAACTATCAACACAATCATACACAACAAAATAAATGAAAACACAACTATGGAAGAGTTACAACTACTGGTTTATATAGGAGCACTCACTACACTAAATATACACACTAGGCAGAGATCAGAACCAACCAACACACAGAAGAAACCCACAAAACCAGCATGGCAACACAGGCTACAGATCAGAATAGAAAAACTGAGAAAAGACATCGGACAGCTAACACAATTTATAAGAAATGAAATGTCAGAAAAAAACGGAAAAGGTTAGGTAAAATCTCAAAACAAGAAGCGATAGAGCAATTAGATGAAAAGAAGCAGAAATTACAAGCATTGGCCAAACGACTTAGAAGATACAAAAAAAGTGAAAATAGAAGGAAACAAAACCTAACATTCAACACAAACCAAAAGAAATTTTACCAGACAATAGATAACACACACATTAAAACAGACAATCCACCAAACATAACAGACATGGAACACTTCTGGAGCAACATATGGTCAAACCCGGTACAACATAACAGGCATGCACGGTGGATACAAGCAGAAACAGACACATACAAGATGATACCACAAATGCCTGAAGTGATAATTTTGCAACATGAAGTCACCCAAGCAATTAATTCTACTCACAATTGGAAAGCCCCTGGAAAAGATAAAATAGCAAATTTCTGGCTGAAGAAGTTCACCTCAACACATTCACATCTAACTAAATTATTTAACAGTTACATTGCAGACCCATACACATTCCCTGATACACTTGCACATGGAATAACTTATCTGAAACCTAAAGATGAAGCAGACACAGCAAACACAGGTAAATATCGCCCCATAACATGCCTACCAACAATATACAAAATATTAATTTTAGTCATTACACAGAACAAAATTATAAATGAAGAACAAAAAAGGCTGTTGCAAAGGAGCACGAGGATGTAAAGAGCAACTGATAATAGATGCAGAGGTGACATATCAAGCTAAAACTAAACAAAGGTCGCTACACTCCGCATACATTGATTACCAAAAAGCTTTTGATAGTGTACCCCACTCATGGTTACTACAAATATTGGAAACATACAAAGTAGATCCTAAATTGATACAGTTTCTAAACATAGTAATGAAAAATTGGAAAACCACACTTAATATCCAAGGAAATTCAAATAATATCACATCACAGCCAATACAGATTAAGCGTGGAATATACCAAGGAGACTCATGAAGTCCTTTCTGGTTCTGCCTTGCTCTGAACCCACTATCCAACATGCTAAATAATACAAATTATGGATACAATATTACTGGAACATACCCACACAAAATCACGCATTTGCTATACATGGATGATCTAAAACTACTGGCAGCAACAAATCAACAACTCAACCAATTACTAAAGATAACAGAAGTATTCAGCAATGATATAAATATGGCTTTTGGAACAGACAAATGTAAGAAAAATAGCATTGTCAAGGGAAAACACACTAAACAAGAAGATTACATATTGGATAACCACAGCGACTGCATAGAACGATGGAAAAAACAGATGCATATAAATATCTAGGATACAGACAAAAAATAGGAATAGATAATACAAATATTAAAGAAGAACTAAAAGAAAAATATAGACAAAGACTAACAAAAATACTGAAAACAGAATTGACAGCAAGAAACAAGACAAAAGCTATAAATACTTATGCTATACCAATATTGACCTACTCATTTGGAGTAGTGAAATGGAGTAACACAGACCTAGAAGCACTCAATACACTTACATGATCACAATGCCACAAATATAGAATACGTCACATACATTCAGCAACAGAAAGATTCACATTAAGCAGAAAGGAAGGAGGAAGGGGATTCATCGACATAAAAAACCTACATTATGGGCAGGTAGACAATTTAAGAAAATTATTTCTAGAACAGAAGTATTCAGCAATGATATAAATATGGCTTTTGGAACAGACAAATGTAAGAAAAATAGCATAGTCAAGGGAAAACACACTAAACAAGAAGATTACATATTGGATAACCACAGCGACTGCATAGAAGCGATGGAAAAAACAGATGCATATAAATATCTAGGATACAGACAAAAAATAGAACGAGCAGAAACTAGCAAAATACACAAAGCGATCACTCGTATAAATACATCGGCTACACCACTGCAATTTCATAACCACTTCTACAACCCTTTAGATCACATAACATCAACAGATACGAAGAAAGTAAATTGGAAAAAGAAAATACTACATGGCAAGCACCCATGTCATCTAACACAGCCACACATCGATCAAGACACATCCAACACATGGCTAAGAAAAGGCAATATATACAGTGAGACAGAAGGATTCATGATTGCAATACAGGATCAAACAATAAACACCAGATATTACAGCAAGCATATTATTAAAGATAACAAAACCGCAACAAATAAATGCAGACTTTGCAAACAACAAATAGAAACAGTAGATCACATCACAAGCGGATGTAAAATACTAGCAAATACAGAATACCCCAAAAGACATGACAATTTAGCAAAAATAATACATCAACAGCTTGCCTTACAACATAAACTTATAGAACAACACGTTCCCACATACAAGTATGCACCACAAAATGTACTGGAGAATGATGAATACAAATTATACTGGAACAGAACCATTACAACAGATAAAACAACACCACATAACAAACCTGACATCATACTCACCAATAAAAAGAAGAAATTAACACAACTAATTGAAATATCCATACCCAATACATCAAATATACAAAAGAAAACCGGAGAGAAAATTGAAAAATACATCCAACTGGCTGAGGAAGTCAAGGACATGTGGCATCAGGATAAAGTTGACATTATACCAATTATACTATCGACTACAGGAGTCATACCACACAATATCCACCAGTACATCAATGCAATACAGCTACATCCAGACTTGTATATACAACTACTGAAATCCGTAATTATTTATACATGTTCAATTACCCGAAAGTTCCTAAATGCAATATAACATATACCGCACAGTTAAAAGGAAGTCATGCTTGATGAAGGTCCGCGTCACTTTCCATTTTTGACCAGACATAACGTCTGAGAAAAGAAAGAAAGAAATAATAACAATAATAATAATAATAATTTATTATCATTCAGCTCTTACAGCAATAGACAGTCATAAGCGTACATTTCTATATGAACTACTATATCAATGTAATTTAGTTTACATGAAATAGGTAAAACTAGAAATTATATGTTAGAGAGCAGCATTTTCATTTCCAAAACATTTGTCAACTGGGTAAAGAGGTTGTTTACTAGTAGCTTATACAGAAGCGTCTGATTTCACCCGTCTGCTTTGACCCATGACGTCACAAATATGGCGGAAACGACCGTCCACTATGACTCCAATATGGCGCCTATGACTTCATTACGTAAACATGACGAACATGAAAATACATCGAAAAACACACACACACACACACACACGCACACACACGCACACACACACACACACACACACACACACACGCACACACACACACACACACACACACACACACACACACACACTCTAGGAAATCAAAATTGCAATCAAACACTTCCCTTGACCTGTTATCCTTACGACATATCCACATATAGCCATCCCTGGTCAGAGACGCCAAACCTTTAGTAAGTCTCATTGCTTCACGACACACTGAACACTTCACGACTTCAGCCAACAGCCCGCATTGCTGAAGAAATTCTATTAGAGACAACGCACTGTCCCCCATCATCGCAGACAACCAAAAACTGTTGACCTTGTCAGTCATATCCATACCTACCAAAGACATAAGCAAAGAAATTTACCAAAATTTACACATGAACAGAAAAGAAACTACAGTAACATCATCATAACAAAACCAAAATCATTAATTCATTGAAATATATTCCACTGAAGGCACAGTCATCACTGATACTACACACATGCAATGCTACCACACAAGTGAACCCCATATGCCACATAACACGCTACCCATAGACACACCACCAGAGAGAACCACCGACTGCAACAATACGCCACCTATAAACACGCCACACACACACACTAAACCAAAAACATCACCTAACATACAAATACACCACTGGAGACCACCACCGATCACATCAAAACAACGCCTACAAACACGCCACTCTCACAAACTAAACTCCGCGCCGTGGTGACATCACACACCACAACAGCCTTACGTCACGAGTCAAAGCCGACGGGTGGGATCGAACGCTTCCGTCGACCCGCTTATACAATTTAGCTTTAAAAATATTTATAGGCAATTCTGTAAAATCTACTCTTGGCCTATTAAACATCCTTAATCCAAAGGCTAGGTAGGAGTTACGTGATTTAGATGATGTGTGGTATGGTATGTCTACATGTGTGCTGTTTCTAGTGTCAAAACTATGTACATCAGTTCTCAGTGTGAAATTAGAAACGTTGTTTCTAACATAGAATAAAACATTATAGATGAATAAGTTTACTGTTGTCAGACATTCCAGTTTAATGAACAGAAGTTTACAATGTTCTGTTTTATCAGAATCTGTCATTATTCTTATTACTTTCTTCTGCAACAATAAAATGTCATTTGCTTAACAACTGCTACCCCATGAAAAAATTCCGTATGATATGATACATTGGAAGAGAGCAAAATTTTGTGATCTTGCATAGTTATTTGGAACATATCTTTTTAAATTTGTGGTTATGAATATAATAGAGGGAAACATTCCACGTGGGAAAAATATATCTAAAAACACAGATGATGTGACTTTCCAAATGAAAGTGCTGGCAGGTCGATAGACACACAAACATACACATGAAATTAAAGCTTCCACAACAAACTGTTGCCTCATCAGGAAAGAGGGAAGGAGAGGGAAAGACGAAAGGATGTGGGTTTTAAGGGAGAGGGTAAGGAGTCATTCAAATCCCGGGAGCGGAAAGACTTACCTTAGGGGGAAAAAAGGGGTATACACTCGCGCCCGCGCGCACACACACATCTGCACATACACAGACACAGCAGACATGTCTGTGTATGTGCGGATGGATATGTGTGTGTGTGTGTGTGTGCGCGAGTGTATACTACCCCTTTTTTCCCCCCTAAGGTAAGTCTTTCCGCTCCCAGGATTGGAATGACTCCTTACCCTCTCCCTTAAAAGCCACATCCTTTCGTCTTTCCCTCTCCTTCCCTCTTTCCTGATGAGGCAACAGTTTGCTGCGAAAGCTTGAATTTCATGTGTATGTTTGTGTTTGTTTGTGTGTCTATCGACCTGCCAGCACTTTCGTTCGGTAAGTCACATCATCTGTGTTTTTAGATATAAATTTGTAGTTAAATAAATAACTCTTGAAAAGTCTAGAAAATATATTTTTAATATGTGGATTCCAGGCCAATTTATTGTCAGTAAGAACACCTAAAAGTTTAGTAGTTTTTAATTCATGATGGTTAGGAATCTCTTAGAGGCTAAAATTAAGTACATGTGTTTTACTTTCATTTAGTAAGAAAACATCGCAGTACCCACATCCTGCGAGGCCTCACTCAGTGAAAACTAACCAATATGCAAAGATGTTTTGTGTTGGCCTTGTAGGTACTGCGATGTTTGCATATGTCTGGTTATGATTAACCAATCATATCCGCTCATCTGGGGATAGATTGAGTCGAAAGTTGATCGAAAGGTAGCGATTTGAAGGGCAAAAGGGAAAAAAGTGCCAAGGCAAGAGCCAAGGGAAAGAAACCTGTGTGATAGTTGGGTCAGATTTTACGAGCAGTAGCAGTTTTCTTGCTGTCTGCAACAGGTCACGCAAGGCTAGATTTTGATTCTAGTGGGTATCTTGCAGGCAGATGCCTTTGATGTTGTGCAGTGGTGTTTCTCGGCGGCTGCAGCTTCTCGGTCAGTGTCAGCATACCAGTAACAGTTAGGTTCATCATCATTTAGTGTCTTGATAGGTTGTATATTGGATTAACAGTGTAGGGCGGTGTTGGCGGTTTCTTTGTGCGTTAGTGTGCGAGCTTGTCAGCTTCCCTGTTGTAGCCTGTTGGTCGGCTATAATAGCAACTGGCATATCCAGTCAATGTTGCTGATGTTGTCATGTGAGAATTTATAAATAAACACGGATTAGTAATAAAAACAATAAAGGTCTGAACACCGATCCTTGTAGCACTCCAGGCCTAACATAAACCAAATTTGACTTCTCGCTATCAATGCACACAACTTGGTGTGTGCCCCCCTGCGGGTCCAGGGGTTAGAATAGGCCCGAGGTATTCCTGCCTGTCGTAAGAGGCGACTAAAAGGAGTCCCTCCCCTTCAAGGGGGTAGTTAGCGCCTGTGTCCTGAGACGGATGGTTCCACGACCTATATTTGTGGTCATTTTGGTTTTTCACTTCTTCTCGTTTCTTCCTTCCATTGTTGATTCCTTTCTTTGTTCTTCTCCATCTCACTGTCTTCCTTACTCTTTCCCTTGCCTTCTTCTCCTTGCCTTCTTCTCCTTGCCTTCTTCTCCTTGCCTTCTTCTCCTTGCCTTCTTCTCCTTGCCTTCTTCTCCTTGCCTTCTTCGGTCTCCGTCTCAGGGTTTGAGACAGTCTGTCCTCTCTCTCCCTCTCTCTCTTCTTTTTCCTCTTCTTCCTTCCTCCCTGTGCGCGCCTGAAGGCCGACCCACACGTTCGCATGCGTAGCCGGTGACGGGGTAACGCGTAATTCCCCGCCCTGGGTAGACAAGTAAGGCACGCACGTACCCACTGGTAAAGGCCAGGCCCAGGGAGGGGTGATTGCCTGAGCTGATACCTTCTGACCATGCCGATTGGTCCCTCTGTCTGTTTCTCGGGAGGTGTGACCTGAGGTGTAAATATTCACTTAAGGCGGGAGTGCCCTCTGAGAGGGTCCCCACAAGGAAGGAGCGTGCCATCGGAGACGCTGACAATCGTGGGGGATTCCTCCGCAATGGATTTCTCTTCTTCTTCTCTCTCGACTTCTGCCCACAAACGGAAACTTGACCAGCCACCAGTGACAAAAGTACTACCGCCTGCCCCACAGTTCGTGGTAGTTTTTCGATCTGAGGACGGAAAGGATTTTTCCTCTGTCAACCCTTTCGTTATCCAGAAGGGCGTAGATGCCATTGCCGGATCGGTCAAGTGTTGTACCAGGTTGCGTAATGGTACCTTGTTACTGGAAACTGAGAGCGCCTTTCAGGCACAAAAACTGCTTCGTGCCACACTCCCGTACACGTTCCCTGTCCAGGTGGAGGCTCACCGCACTTTGAATTCGTCTCATGGTGTTGTATATACTAGACCACTCGACGGATTGACTGACGAGGAGATTCAGTCTTTCCTCGCTGAGCAGGGCGTGACGGCTGTCCGTAGGGTCATGAAAAAGGTCAACAATGACCTTGTACCGACCCGGACACTTTTCTTGACCTTTGATAGTGTTCAGCTGCTGTCGCACATCAAAGCGGGCTACGAGGTTATTTCTGTTCGCCCCTATGTCCTGACACCTACGCGCTGCTACCAGTGTCAGCATTTTAATCACACTCGCCAGTCTTGTTCCAATGCGGCTAAATGTGTCACTTGTGGCAGGGATGTCCATGAGGGTGACTGTCCACCTCCGTCTCCTCGTTGTGTGAACTGTCATGGTGACCATGCAGTGTCCTCCCGCAACTGTCCCATCTACAAGGAAGAACGCTGTATCCAAGAAATTCGGGTCAAAGATAAAGTGTCCACCTCGGCTGCTCGCAAGCTATTTGCTAGTAGGAAGCCCACGCTGCTCCCAGCGGGGAGATACAGTACTGTCCTTGCCTGTCCTCAGACTACCAGGGAGGTGGCGACACAGGCATGCGATCTGACCTTCAGCACCACGGTCGTCCGTTCGGCCAGTGCTAAGATCGCGCGGTCGATTTCTCCTCTTCCTCCCGTCACCCCTCAGACACAAGCACCTTCATCAGCTTCTGCCAAGACGAAGACCCAGAAGTCAGATGCATGGGCCTTCAAGAAGGAACCGTCCCGTGCAGACTTCCTACGTACCTCGAACTCCCAGCCATCAACCAGTACTTCAACTAAACGACCTTCCAAGAAGGCTCATAGGAAGCACAGTTCTCCTTCTCCGCCACGGCACATTTCTTCTCCTGCACCACCACCGCCCGGCCATCTTAACAAGATGGCTGATGAACCTATAGAACCAATGGACGATGACTGTCCGCCTACTGATAGCGGCGGCAGAGCTCGCTCGAAGCCAGGCCCTCAGCGGCCTTCGAGGTGACCCCTTCTTTCATCTTTCTTTTCTTCTCACGATGGCACTTATTCACTGGAATATTTGCAGCATTCGCTCGAACCAAGAGGACTTAAAGTTGCTGCTCCGCTTGCACTGTCCGCTCGTCGTAGCCCTCCAGGAAACGAAGCTACACCCATGCGATCAAATTGCCTTGGCACACTACACCTGTGCGTTTTGACCTACCCCCTGTGGTAGGTATTCCGGCTGATGGAGGGGTTATGTTGCTGGTCCGGGATGATATTTACTACGATCCCATCACATAGCACACCGGCTTGCAGGCAGTTGCCATCCGAATTACTCTCCCCACTTTTACATTTTCCATTTGTACCGTTTACACTCCATCGTCGTCTGCCGTTACCAGGGCAGACATGATGCAAATTATTGCTCAGTTATCTGCACCATTTTTGTTAACTGGAGACTTCAATGCCCACCATCCCCTTTGGGGCTCTCCAGCATCCTGCCCGAGGGGCTCTCTGTTAGCAGACCTTTTCAACCAGCTCAATCTTGTCTGCCTCAATACTGGCGCCCCTACTTTTCTTTAGGACACATATCACACCTATTCCCATTTAGACCTCTCTATATGTACTACCCAACTTGCACGCCGGTGTGAGTGGTATGCACTTTCTGATACATATTCGAGCGACCACTTCCCGTGTGTTATCCATCTCCTGCATCATACCCCCTCTCCGTGCTAAACTAGTTGGAACATCTCCAAAGCAGACTGGAGGCTCTTCTCTTCCAGGGCGACCTTTCAGGATCAAACCTTCACAAGCTGCGATAGTCAGGTCGCACACCTCATGGAAGTCATTCTCACTGCTGCTGAATATTCCATCCCTCACACTACTTCTTCTCCACGTCGCGTACCGGTCCCCTGGTGGACCACAGCATGTAGGGACGCTTTACGTGCTTGTCGACGTGCTTTATGCACCTTTAAACACCACCCTACAGTGGCGAATTGTATCAATTATAAACGATTACGTGCGCAGTGTCGTCATATTATTAAAGAAAGCCAGCTGGGCTGCTTTCACAAGCACCTTCAACAGTTTTACTCCTTCTTCTGTTGTCTGGGGTAGCCTGTGCCGGCTATCTGGCACTAAGGTCCACTCACCAGTTTTTGGCTTGACGGTCGCGAATGACGTCCTTGAGGCCCCTGAGGATGTCTCCAATGCCTTTGGCCGCTTTTTCGCAGAGGTTTCGAGCTCCGCTCATTACCACCCTGCCTTCCTCCCCCGAAAACAGGCAGAGGAGGCTAGGCCACCTAACTTCCGCTCCTCGAATCGTGTAAGTTATAATGCCCCATTCACCATGCGGGAACTCGTAAATGCACTTGCCCGGTTACGGTTCTCCACTCCAGGGCCTGATTCTATTCATATTCAGATGCTGAAGAACCTTTCTCCTGCGGGTAAAGGTTTCCTTCTTCATACTTATAATCGCGTCTGGATTGAGGGACATGTTCCCGCATGCTGGCGCGAGTCTATTGTTGTACCGATTCCTAAGCCGGGGAAGGACAAGCACTTGCCTTCCAGTTATCGACCCATCTCGCTTACCAGCTGTGTGTGTAAGGTGATGGAGCGAATGGTTAACTCTCGTTTGGTTTGGATGCTCGAATCTCGACGCGTACTTACCAATGTACAATTTGGATTTCGTAGGCGCTGCTCTGCTGTTGACCATCTGGTTACCTTGTCGACCTTCATTATGAATAACTTCTTGCGGTAGCACGCGACCGTGGCTGTGTTCTTTGATTTGGAGAAGGCTTACGACACCTGCTGGAGGGCGGGCATTCTTCGCACCATTCATACATGGGGCCTTCGCGGTCGCCTCCCACTTTTTATTCGTTCCTTTTTAATGGATCGACAGTTCAGGGTACGTGTGGGTTCTGTCCTGTCAGACACCTTTCGCCAGGAGAATGGGGTGCCACAAGGCTCAGTTTTGAGCGTCGCTCTCTTCGCCATAGCGATCAATCCAATAATGGATTGCCTCCCAGCTGATGTATCAGGCTCCCTTTTCGTGGACGATTTTACCATCTATTGCAGCGCGCAGCGTACATGTTTCCTGGAGCGCTGTCTTCAGCGTTCTCTTGACCGTCTGTACTCCTGGAGAGTCGCCAATGGCTTCTGTTTTTCTGCCAAGAAGACGGTCTGTATTAACTTCTGGCGCTACAAAGAATTTCTCCCACCATCCTTACGACTCGGTCCTGTTGCTCTCCCATTCGTGGAGGCCACAAAATTTTTAGGTCTTACATTTGATAGGAAACTTAGCTGGTCTACTTCGCCTATATCGGTCGATCGTCCACTCCAAGCTGGATTATGGGAGCTTCGTATACTCCTCTGCACGGCCGTCCATCTTACGCCGCCTCAACTCCATACAACATTGGGGTTTACGTCTTGCGATCGGAGCGTTTTGTACTAGTCTTGTCAAGAGTCTTCATGCCAAAGCCGGTGAATTGCCACTCACATACCGGCGCGATATACTGCTTTGTCGGTATGCCTGTCGGCTACTGTCAATGCCCGACCACCTGTCTTATCGTTCCTTTTTTGACGACTCTCTCGACCCTCAATACGGGTTGTATGTCTCTGCCCTGCTACCCCCTGGAGTTCGCTTTCGTCGCCTCCTTCAACACCTTGATTTTTCACTCCCTGCATCCTTTAGAGTGGGCGATAGCCACACGCCACCTTGGCTCCAGGCTCAGGTTCGCGTTCACCTTGACCTCAGCTTGCTCCCAAAGGAGGTTACCCCCGGTTCGGTATACCACTCCCGTTTTGTCGAACTTCGTTCGAAGTTCATTAATATGACCTTGATTTATACAGGTGGCTCTAAGACCAATGACGGGGTCGGGTGTTCTTTTATTGTCGGGGCACAAAGTTTCAAATACCGGCTCCATGGCCATTGTTCGGTCTTCACAGCTGAGCTCTTTGCCCTCTACCAGGCTGTTCTTTACATCTGCCGCCACCGACATTCTGCTTATGTCATCTGCTCTGATTCCCTGAGCGCCATCCAGAGCCTAAGTGATCCGTATCCAGTTCACCCTTTCGTGCACCGGATCCAACGCTCTCTTCAGCAGCTGGTGGACGACGGTTCTCTGGTTAGCTTTATGTGGGTTCCTGGCCATGTCGGTATCCCTGGGAACGAAGCTGCAGATGCTGCAGCCAAGGCTGCGGTCCTTTAGCCTCAGACAGCTTCTTGTTGTGTCCCTTCATCAGATTGTAGCAGGGTCATTTGTCGGCGCATTTTATCGCTGTGGCATGCTGATTGGGCTGCACTTACGAACAACAAGCTTCGGCCCCCCAGGGGGTCCACAACTCTTTTGTGGATACGTGCGTAGCGAGCACGGGACCCCGAGCTAATATGGCCCTCCTTCCTATCCGGGCTGCATACCTTCCTTTTCCGCATCCTTCCCTATCCCCCGTCTTCGCCCCCCTCCCCTCACCTCTGGCTCTTTCCTTCCATTTCTCCCCCTCTGGGAGTATGGTTTGTGCCTACGTCCGGTGACGGACGTTCGTAAATGTAACGCATTCTTCGCCGTCTCTGCTTGTATGTCTTCATCCTTCCTTTGACCTTCTCTTTTCCTTACCTCTTCTCTTTACCCTTTTCTCCGCTGCGGCGTTTGAGACCTCTCTTCTTTCCTTTCCCTTTCTTTGTTTTTCCCTTTCTCTTTCTTCCTCCCTGTGCGTGTCTGAAGGCCGACCCACGCATTTTCGTGAGTAGCCTGTGACGGGGTAACGCGTAATTCCCCGCCCCGGTTAGACAGGTAGGACACGTACATACCCCCTGGTAACAGCCAGGCCCAGGGAGGGGTGATTACCCGAGCTGATACCTTCCGAAAGTGCCGATTGGTCTCTCCGTCCGTTTGTCGGGAGGTGTGAACAATCACCTAAGGCGGGAGTGCCCTCAGAGAGGGCCCCCACAAGGGAGGAGCGCGCCATTGGAGACGCCGGTAATCACGGGGGATTCTTCTGCAATGGTTTCATCACCTTCCACTATGTCTGCTCACAAGCGTAAGTTCACTGAGTCTCAGCCACAGACAGTTCTTCCATCGTTACCACAGTTCCTTGTTGTTTCTCGGTCTGATGAAGGTCACGACTTCTCCACGGTCAACCCTTTCATTATTCAGAAAGGTGTCGACGCAATTGCAGGTCTTGTAAAGTCTTGTTCCAGATTACGGAATGGCTCCTTGTTGTTAGAAACAGTCAGTGCCCTCCAGGCACAAAAATTGCTGCGTACTTCACTTCTCCACACCTTCCCTGCCCACGTGGAACCGCACCGTACTTTAAATTCCACGCTTGGAGTCGTTTATACAAGGTCCCTCGATGGATTGTCTGACGACGAAATTCAGCACTACCTGTCTGACCAGGGTGTAACGGCTGTTCATAGAGCTATGAAAAGGGTTGACACGAATATCATTCCAACCCGCACTGTCCTCTTGACATTTGACAAAGTTCAACTCCCATCCAAAATCAAAGCAGGCTATGAGATAATTTCCGTTCGCCCTTGCGTCCCAAACCCTACGCGTTGCTATCAATGTCAGCGGTTCAATCACACCAGCCAGTCCTGTTCCAATCTGGCCAAATGTGTTACGTGTGGCAAGGATGCCCATGAGGACACCAGCCAGTCCTGTTCCAATCTGGCCAAATGTGTTACGTGTGGCAAGGATGCCCATGAGGGTGCTTGTCCATGTCCATCCCGTCGCTGCATCAACTGTATGGGTGACTACGCTGCTTCCTCTCGAGATTGCCCCATTTTTAAAGACGAAAAGCTCATCCAGGAAATCAGAGTGAAGGAAAAGCTGTCAACCTTTGCTGCTCGAAAATTATTCGCCAGTCGACAGCCCACCATGCCTCAGACAGGAAAATACAGCACTGTCCTTGCTTATCCGCAGCCAACAAAGGAGGCGGCCACGCGGACTTGTGACCTCACCTTTAGTGCCACGGTCGTCAGATCGGCCAGCGCAAAGATCGCCTGTTCAACCTCACCACTTTCGCCTGCCCACTCTATGGCTCACTCTTCATCGGGTTCTGCTAAATCTCGAGCCCAAAAGTCAGACACCAAGACTTTGAAAAAAGAGCGTACTCATGAAGATTTTTTACGTACCCTAACTTCACAACCATCGGTTCCTCTTTCATCTAAACATCATATTTCCAAGAAGGCTAATAAGAATCCCAGTTCATCTCCTTCTCCGCCAAGGCGTGTCTCATCTACAGCACCACCTGGCGGAAATCGCCCTCGGCCGTCTTCTGTGTCGCCGAGGCGCACTGCTGGCGACCGATCAACCGACCGATCGCTGGTGGCAGGAGCTGCTCCTGAACAACCTATGGATCAGGATCTTCTGCCTTCGGCTGAATGCCATTCCATGCTGTCGGTCGCAAGCTCTGAGCAGTCGTTGAGTTGACGGCAACCTTGGTCACATTCCTCCATTTTCTGTTCACCCTATGTCCATTATACACTGGAATATCCGCAGCATTGGAGCCAATCGGGCTGAAATGTCGATCCTCTTACGATCCTACTCGCCGGTCATCTTCTGTCTTCAGGAAACAAAGCTGCGTCCCCATGACCGCTTTGTTCTCCCCCATTTTTCAGTCCGTCCGATTTGATCTCCCCTCTGTTGAAGGCGCTCCAGCCCATCGAGGACTCCTGATTCTTCTCCATGATACTCTCCATTATCACCCAATCCACTTAAACACTTCCTTCCAAGCTGTCGCTGTCCGTCTTTCCCTTTCTGGATATACCTTTTCTCTTTGTACTGTATCCATTCCATCATCCACACCAATGGCACGAGCTGATCTCCTTCATCTTCTTGGTCAGCTTCCACCCCCCCTATTTGCTGGTTGGGGACTTCAATGCCCACCACCCGCTTTAGGGATCTCCACATCCTTGTCCACGTGGCTCACTATTGCTAGATGTCTTCCACCAAGCGGATCTAGTTTGCCCCAACACTGGGGTCCCTACATTTTTGTCTGCCTCTACGATAAATTTCTCTCATTTGGACCTTTCGGTCGGTACTGTTCCGCTAGCTCGGCGCTTCGAATGGTTCGCCCTTGATGATACACACTTGAGTGAACACTTTCCATGTGTCCTTCGACTGCAGCCCCAACTGCCCTATATGCGCCCGCGACGCTGGAAGTTTGCCCAAGCCGATTGGACACTTTTTTCGTCTCTAGCGACATTCGATGACCGTCACTTTCCCAGCGTCGGCGATGAGGTCTCACATATTACCGACGTTATTCTTACAGCTGCGGAACGTTCAATACCACGCACCTCTGAATTGCCCCGGCGCCCCCCAGTTCCTTGGTGGAACGAGGCATGCCGTGACGTAATACGTGAGCGGCGACGTGCTCTTCGCGTTTTCCGCCACCATCCTACTTTGGCCAACTGTATCCGCTATAAGCAGTTCCGTGCGCGATGCCGTTGCGTCATCCGTGATAGCAAGAAGGCAAGCTGGAAATTCTTTATTAGCTCATTTAACACCTTCACTCCCTCCTCCGGAAGTTTGGAGTCGGATTCGATGGTTATCAGGCGCGCCTAGTTTCTCCCCGGTCTCTCGGCTCACTGTCGCGTGTGATACGTTAGTGGACGCCGTCGCAATTTCTAACTCCTTGGGTTAACACTTTGCTGAGATTTCGAGCTCTTCAAATTAGCCACCAGCGTTTCTCCCGAAGAAACATGCAGCGGAAGTGCAACCTCTTGCTTTCTTCTCTCAAAGTCGCGAGAGCTATAATACTGTTTTCTCCATGCGGGAACTCCAACATGCACTCTCTTCTTCTCGCTCCTCCGCCCCAGGACCAGATGGTATCCACATCCAAATGTTCCTGCATTTATCAACCCATAGTCTGCGTTACCTCCTTCGCCTTTATAATCGAATTTGGACCGACAGTACTTTTCCCAGACGATGGCGGGAAGCTATCGTCGTTCCTGTTCCGAAACCTGGAAAGGACAAACATCTCCCCTCTAGCTATCGCCCCATTTCTCTCGCGAGTAGTGTATGTAATGTTTTGGAGCGTATGGTGAATTGCCCTTTAGCTTGGTGGCTGGAGTCCCGCAGTTAACACCTGCCCAATGCGGTTTCCGAAAGCATCGTTCTGCAGTTGACCATCTTGTTTCTCTCTCCACTTATATCATGAACAATTTTCTCCGGGAATGCCAAACAGTAGCAATATTTTTTGATCTGGAGAGAGCATACGATACCTGTTGGAGGACAGGCATCCTCCGCACACTGTTCTCTTGGGGCTTTCGAGGTCGGCTGCCCCTTTTTCTTCGCGAATTTATGACAGAGCCCACATTTAGAGTGCGGGTGAACACTACTCTCTCCCGTACTTTCTCCCAAGGAAACGGGGTACCCCAGGGCTCCGTGCTAAGTGTTGTACTGTTTGCTATTGCCATAAATCCAATTATTGATTGTCTCCTTCCTGATGTCTCGGGCTCCCTCTTTGTGGACGATTTTGCGATCTTCTACAGCTCTCAACGGACCAGCTTTCTTGAACAACGTCTTCAAGGATGTCTCGATTGCCTCTACTCTTGGAGCACCGAAACCGGCTTCCGTTTTTCTCCCAGTAAGACCGTTTGTGTTAATTTTTGGCGACGTAAGGAGTTTCTTCCACCGTCCTTACATCGAGGACCTGTCAACCTTCCATTTTCGGACGTCGCTAAATTCTTGGGTCTTATGTTTGACCGAAAACTGTGCTGGTCCTCCCACGTTTCCTATCTTTCGGCTCGCTGTCTGCGATCGCTCAACACCCTCCGTGTCCTGAATGGTACGTCCTGGGGAGCAGACCGAGTGGTCCTTCTCCGCGTCTATTGCGCCTTAGTGCGCTCGAAATTGGACTATGGAAGCATAGTTTACTCCTCTGCTCGGCCGTCTATTCTTCGTCGTCTCGACTCTATCCACCGCCGAGGATTACGTTTAGTGTCTGGAGCTTTTTACACCAGCCCTGTGGAAAGCCTTTATGCTGAGACTGCTGAACCTCCGCTGTCCAATCGGCGAGCAGTCCTTCTGAGTCGTTATGCTAGCCATCTGTCTTCCATGCCTGCTAATCCAGCCCATGACATTTTTCTCGACACCTCCTTTGATTTAGGGTATGCAGGCCGCCCCTCCTCCCTACTACCACCGGGAGTCTGCTTTCGTCAACAGCTCCATTCTCTTTCCTTCCGCTTTCCTAAAACCTTCCTGACAACTTGGGGTACAGCACCGCCTTGGCTCTGTCCCCGGATCTGCCTGCTCTGTGACCTTTGTCAATTTCCCAAGGATGGTACCCCTTCACTTGTTTATCGTCGGGCATTTGCTGCTCTATGTGCACAAATGAAGGAAGCCACATTTATTTACACTGATGGCTCGAAAACATCATTAGATGTAGGGAGTGCCTATATTGTTGGCGACACCCTAAATCAATTTCGGCTTCCTGACCAGTGTTCGGTTTATACTGCGGAGCTTTACGCTGTTCTCCAGGCTGTCCACTACATCCACCGCCATCAGCGGATACAGTATGTTATCTGCTCAGATTCTCTCAGCTCTCTCCTCAGTCTCCTAGCTCTTTACCCTGTGCACCCTCTGGTCCACCGGATTTAGGACTGTCTGCGCTTGCTCCACCTGGGGGCGTCTCGGTGGCGTTCCTCTGGCTCCCGGGACACGTTGGTATCTGTGGAAATGAGGCGTCTGATATTGCGGCCAAGGCTGCAGTCTCTCTTCTTCGGCCAGCTATTCAATCGATTCCCGTCGCCGATCTACGGAGCGTTTTATGTCATCGTGTTGTTCTTTTATGGCACGCAGATTGGTCGACACTTCCCCATAATAAATTGCGGGACGTGAAAGCTCTTCCTTGTGCTTGGACCTCTTCCTCCCGAACGCGTCATCAGGAGGAGATAATTTTAACTAGACTCCGGATAGGGCACTGTCTTTTTAGCCATTGACATCTTTTAAGCGGCGATCCTTCCCCACTGCTCTCAACTTTGGACGGTAAGACACCTTTTAATTGAGTGCCCCCATTTTACTCCGTTACGCGCCTGTCTACAGCTGTCGCCTGATATATCGTCGATTTTAGCAGATGACACGCGCTCGGCCGATCGCGTTCTCGAGTTTATTAGTGCCAGTGAAATGACGTCAGTCACTTGAAGCTTTTTTTTGGGGACAACCAACCCCTTTCTGTAGTGGATTTTTAAGCCTTCCTTCTGCTTTTAGTTTCTCCAATTTTTTGAGTTTCGTTCCCACTTCTCCTGGTTTCCATTTTCGGTTTTTACTGTTTCCTAAGTCATGGACCGGGCGCTAATGACCATAGCAGTTTTGCGCCCTAAAAAAAAAAAAAAAAAAAAAAAAAAAGCTTTGGGCCTTGAAACCTCTTCCCGCAGCTTGGACGTCCTCCTCACGCCCTTCTCGGCGGGAGGAGGTCGTTATGGCCCAGTTACGAATTGGACACTGCCGGTTCAGCCATCGCCATCTGCTGACGGCTGCGCCACCGCCGTTCTGCCCACGTGGGCAATTGCTGACGGTCCGCCACATTTTAACGTCCTGTCCGGATTTTAATACACTGCATCTTGATCTTGGCCTGCCATGTACTCTAGATGCCATTTTAGCGGATGACCCAGGAGCAGCTGCTCGCATTCTTCGTTTTATCAACTTGACAAACCTGTCTAAGGGCATTTGATTATGCTGTTTTTTAAATCCTATGCCTGTCAATCTGTCTTTTATCGTGTTTTCCCTTTTAGTTGCTGTTTTAAACTTGTGCCTCACGGTGCATTCCTAACGTAGTCTGGGCGCTAATGACCATTGACGTTGTGCGCCCTAAAACCACAAAAAAAAAAAAAAACTTGGTGTGAAGTTCTCTAGCAAAGATTGAAACATATTTAAGCTGTTGCCATTAAAACCATAGTAGAATAGCTTATTGAACAAAGTATCATGCTCTGTGCAGTCAAAGCTCTGCTCAGGTACAGAATGTAGCTTGGGAATACCCCTTAGCCTCGAACACATCTAGGACAAATTTTACTAGAGAATCCATTGCATCAGTTGTGGATTTACTTTTTCTAAATCCAAATTATTTGTCACTAATTGTATCCAGTTTATCCAAGTAAACACTAACTTGGAAGAAAGGACAGATTGCTGCTTACCATAAGGAAGATACATTAAGTTGCAGACAGGCACAGTTAAAAGACAGCCTTCATCAGTAAGAGAGACACACACAAACATCGTTCACACACACAAGCAAGCACACGTGACCGCCAACTCCAACATCTCGAGCCAGAATGCTGGAGTTGGTGACGGCGGTGTGTGTGTGTGTGTGTGTGTGTGTGTGTGTGTGTGTGTTTTTATATATTCCTACCTGCAGTTTCCATTGTTTGATAAACACTAACTTGATCATAAAAAATTTTGTAGAGTACAGGGATTATGGATACAGGCCTACAACTAGCAGGACTGTTCTTTTTGCCTTTTTTATATATAGGCACAACTCCAGAAATTTCTAGTAGATCAAGAAACTTACTATCACCTAGACATATATTTTCACAGTAAGTTAGGGGATAAATTATATAGTCAATAACGTCTTTCAACAAATTGCAAGACAGTTTATAGGTATCAACACTAGCTTAGCTTTTGAAATTTTTCACTATTTTCGGAATGGTTTTTGGACATTCTTCCGTGTAAGTAAACATGCCCAGGGGATGCTTTTCGAACCAGTTATCCATTATACTAAGTGCATTTTCATGGAGGTTTATTTGTGGTACTACTAATATTTTCAATAGATTGGATGCAAAATTTATTAAATTCTTCTTGGGTTATGGCAATATCATTTTGTTTCGTGTGTACAATAGAGTTGATTACACTCCTGGCTTCTTATGTTTGTTATGGGACTTTTCAGTTTGCTATATTATGTAGTTCATTTGCTTCATCGATTACCTATCTATACTTGTATATAGGCACAATAAAAAAACACACACACAAAATTTCGAGCTTTCGCAACCCATGGTTGCTTCGTCAGGAAAGAGGGAAGGAGAGGGAAAGATGAAAGGATATGGGTTTTAAGGGAGAGGGTAAGGAGTCATTCCAATCCCGCGAGCGGAAAGACTTACCTTAGGGGGAAAAAAGGACAGGTATACACTCGCGCGCGCACACACACACATATCCGTCCACACATATACAGACACAAGCAGACATATTTAAAGGCAAAGAGTATTGGCAGAGATGTCAGTCAGCCTTTAAATATGTCTGCTTGTGTGTGTGTGTGTGTGTGTGTGTGTGTGTGTGTGTGTGTGTGTGTGTGTGTGTGGGCGCGCGCGCGCGCGCGCGAGTGTATACCTGTCCTTTTTTCCCCCTAAGGTAAGTCTTTCCGCTCCCGGGATTGGAATGACTCCTTACTCTCTCCCTTAAAACCCACATCCTTTCATCTTTCCCTCTCCTTCCCTCTTTCCTGACGAAGCAACCGTGGGTTGCGAAAGCTCGAAATTTTTTGTGTGTGTTTGTGTGTGTTTTTTTATTGTGCCTATCTACCAGCGTTTTCCCGCTTGGTAAGTCATGGAATCTTTGTTTTTAATATATTTTTCCCATGTGGAATGTTTATTTCTATTTTATTTATACTTGTATATACCTTTATACCTATATATACCTTTAGCATACAATACTTTATGCAGTTCAGGATAATTTTTATATTTGTACCAGAATACATTGACAGTATTTTTCAATTGCCCTAACTCTGGAGTACACCAATCCTTTTTTTTTTTTAAGCTGCTACTAATATTCCTGTAATTTTTCCAGAGGAATGTTGCTTTCAAACATATTTAAAAATGCAGAGAAAAACTCAGTGAAAACAATATCAGAGGAACAACGTTGAAGCCTACTGAAAAGGGAGTCCCAGTTTTAACAAGTGAGGGCATGTCTAAACCTATCAATCTTCTCTTTACTAATTGCTCTAGTAGTCACAGTTTTAGATTTTGGTTTGGAGGTGTTGGAAGTTACAATACTACATCTAATAAATACTGCATCATGATTGAGAAAGAGACACTAATTACATTAGAGGACATAAAAGTTCTCTTAGTATTTGTAAATATATTACCAAGACAGGTAGGGCCTCTAGTAGGTTTACAGTTAACATACAAAAGGTTAAGTTGTTGAAGCACATGTTTGAGCTCAGTCACAGTTTTTTTGTGCTGCAGTATGTCAAAACTTGAACTGACATCCCCACTGATGAGAATTTGTCTGTTTCCCATTTTGGTATAGTACAGATGTACATTAAGAGGTCATCAGTGGCCTGTACACTACTCCTACATCTAGCTCAAGACTCTGTTACTAGATGTGATATTTCCAATTGCATTAATGCATTTCAACACAGAGTGTTGAGATATGACCTACCACAGTTTGGCCCAAGAGATGTTTTTATGTGTATTGCTACCTCCTCCTCCCCCCCCCCCCCCCCCCTCCTTCCCTCATGCAAGTGATGAAGACGAGTCCTCTATTATACCAACTAGGTAATGTGTAATCATTCAGTACTTTGTACCTAAACCCTTCCTTTTTACACCAATGTTCACTTAAATATAAAATGTCCAACATGTTTTCATTTGAAAAATCATTAACTATTAGATTTGTATCTGCCATACCTTGAACATTGAGGTAGCCTGTCCTAAACTCTACTTTTGGCATTACTTTTTTCGTATATACTTAATTGACGTAGGCCAATGTTACTATGTAAAAGTTGATCAGGTTGTGTTCATGTGGCACTGGAACATCCAACCTGGTCTAATCCTGTAAGTTTTTTATCATCTCAGTTGAAACATAACCCAGAGTATTGATCTGTCTTCCTACCTAAGTTTATCCAATAATATTCTTAGACTTGCATCACTTAAAACACATTTACCTAGTTTGTTGAGATGTTGGCCATGCTTGGTATGCCAAACTCTGCGGTAACTACTAGTGTTAGGTAAGGAAACATTCCTAAAGTGTTTACAGATAGCTTTGTACTTCTTCTTGGTTTTCTCCACTTCCTTAGTCACACATGACTACTGAGGCAAATCATGTTGATCAAGCACATTGATGATAATCATATTGGTGTGAGTTAACACTTAGTGTCTTCTTCAGTGTCAATGTAGCTGTCTTCCTCTCATTTCTGCTGATGTTGTTCGCTCCAGCCATTACAACTACAAAGTCTTTGTACTAGGGGGCTGTGCTGTCTTTCTTAATAGATGTTGAAACATCTTGCAAACCAGCCCCTAATTTAACAATTCCTTCTATTTTAAACTCTTCCGGCACAGAAGGTCCACTTTCCATTAACATAACTGATAATCCTCGCGCATAACTGTCTGTGTTAATCTTGATTTTACATTTCATCTTATATACTAGTTTGCTATTTACTAAGTGTTGAGTGTCTTGCATTGCCTTATCAGATGACTGTGCTGATGCAATCATCCATGTTTTGCAATGAATTGTGTTTGTTGTTAATTGATAGAACAAAATCCTTCTCATGTTGATGGGTTTGTAAGGACTCCTCTTTGATTTCATAGTTTCCCATGCTCTGCTGGACCTGTTATTGTGAGTTATTAAAGTCCTACCCTTGCTTTCTGGCAATCCTTCTGGTTTAGATATATTGAGACATACCTGATGATTACTCTCTTCCAAGGTATGCTGGAGTCTTTGGTTTTCATCACTCAGTATTTTAAGTACTCTTGTAGCTCAGCAATAATTCATAACAAAGAATGTTTATCTTCATCAGATAAGTTTTACAATGTTACCTAGGACAAATCCACTCTGTGCTTCCTTCAGGTTGGTCATTTGTGGTAATGTTTGCACAAGTGAAGTGATTCCAATGATCCCACAAATCACCCAAGATACCATTTCTTACATTTCTGTTACATTTTACACACATTTTGGATCAACCTGTTTTTTACGGTAGCTGAATCACTACCTACTACTTCGATCAGTGCCATGTTGTGCAACATATGTACTGAGAAAAAGACTGATAACTGTTTTCAGCTCTGAAGTGTTTACAGTTCTTATCCACAGGTGAACCACACATATATTTAGGGAAAAAAAATCAAAGAATACACGTTTTTATTTATCAGTGGCCTGTAGTGTTGAATGTGGATGGCATGTGTAAGTTGCATTTTCATTTTCTTCTTTGCACCTAACATTGTTTCCCGATATGTAAAAATTTCAGCAAAAAATAAAGTTGTGATACAGTTGTCTATGTACCCCACAGGACTTTGAAATTCGTCAAATTTGACTTTTTTTGTGATGGAGTCATCTTTCAGTGAAGGTAAGAACTACCAGTTTCAATTGCCATTTATACTTGATACTAGCACTAAAGAGTTACAGTGCATAAGATGAAGTCTGTACTGTTCCCCTCTGGAATGTTATGATTTTAAGAAATCACAAACGTAAAGCACATCATGGAAAAGTGTGTTTCTCAACATTTTTAATAAAAAACTGAAGATGTATCCTACTTTTTATGCAATATATCAACTTACTGACTGGCGTAGTAGATGCCTAAAAAACTTGAGGTCTGTAGGTCACCTAATTAGTAAGTAGCAAGTGTGTGAAAATACAGAAATTGGTTCTTTACTAATGACCAGTACACAGCATTGTGTCTTCAAACCTGAATTTATCAAAAATGGTTAGAGTTATAACAGTGCTATTTGGCAGTTTTCTATTAAGATATGAAGGTACCCATGTACTGAATATGACTAAATCCTGTCATGGTCGCCTTAGGAGCTACCAAAATATAATTTTAAAGGAATGACCCGTACTGCTCTTGGATCACAGAGATGTATTAGTTTTCTCATCTTGACATTAAGATTTATAAGAAATATAATTATCAGCTTGAGCTAAATTTTCTTCTAGGTATGGCTGCTTCACACTATTTAAAATTAGATCACCAGCTGCTGGCTGGAGTATGGTAGTGCCACCTATCCCGAAACAGTGATTTTCATGACAGGTTTACATTAATTTGGAAGGCTGCAATTTGATCGTGAGCAGGCAAAGTCAACGAATGTGTATCAAACATAAAGATTTTGATAACAGATTGATATACGGTGTAGCCTGATGTGTACATTTCCACCATATCTAATGCACTTTGGCATATTTGACCTTTCTTGTCATGCAAACTAGAACTGGCGGCTGAAGTGTAAATACCTTTATTGAGTAATAGACATATCTTCTCCTAGTATTCTGGTACGTACAGTGTGGGGCAAATAAAAGTAGCTCGGGCAAGAATATATGATTAGACGACCATTTGTGGCAGCATTGACAGAGAGGGAAAAGACATACAGTTACTTCCAGCACGATGGAGCAACTCCCCATACAGCCGGCTGAACCTTTAGAGCACATTTACACAGTCTACATGCCTTACTGAGTTGTTAGGAGAGGTCAGTCTTGTTGTGGCCCTGGCTGGCCAAGCAGGTCACTCGATCTATCATTGTGTAATTAATTTGTGTGGGGAGCCCTCAAGTCTAAGGTGTATTGCCACAACCCTCGTTGTCTTCAAGAACTGCAGCAGAACATATCAGATGATATTGCAGTAATTCCAGCAGATCAGCTTCGATCCATCTTCAGCACCTTGCTGATAAGGGCCCAAAAGTGCCAAGAGATAAATGGTGATTACTTTCAAGATCTGCTGTTTTCTGTTAGTACTGTATTTCCTTTTCTCTGCTGTGTTTCATTGTACACTGGAACTATGTTCCCAGTGCTACTTCTGTTTGCCTCAACCCGTAGATTGTAAATGAAATTTAAAAAAAATTGCAAGAGAAGGGGTAAGTTATGTTTCCTGAAAATTTTTTATCCAGTTTAATTCTAATGCACAGGAAAGGGGGGGAGGGAGGGAGGGAGGGAGGGTGGGTATGGGTAATGTCTGACACTGCAAATTTTGTTTTACTAGTGATGCCAGTTAAGGGAGATTTGGCGAAGAAAGTTTGATCATAACCAAATCTCTCAAAACTAACTGAAGCTTCCCCACAATTGATGGTTAATCAACTGATTCAAAACCATGTGGTGGTCTGGGTAATGTATCACTACCACTCCAGTGTCTGCCAGAAAAGTCTTC
This sequence comes from Schistocerca serialis cubense, assembly GCF_023864345.2. Taxonomy (NCBI): domain Eukaryota; kingdom Metazoa; phylum Arthropoda; class Insecta; order Orthoptera; family Acrididae; genus Schistocerca; species Schistocerca serialis. Next base: position 820,699,303 of record NC_064640.1, read on the forward strand.
TATAGTAGCATAGCTAAGTTGGTGGTGAGGAGGAGAAGGTCAGTTCTCCCTGTGCTACATCTACATCTACATCTACATTGATACTCCGCAAGCCACCCAATGGTGTGTGGCGGAGGGCACTTTACATGCCACTGTCATTACCTCCCTTTCCTGTTCCAGTCGCGTATGGTTCGCGGGAAGAACGTCTGTCTGAAAGCCTCCCTGCACGCTCTAATCGCTCTAATTTTACATTCGTGATCTCCTCGGGAGGTATAAGTAGGGGGAGGCAATATATTTGATACCTCATCCAGAAACGCACCCTCTCGAAACCTGGCGAGCAAGCTACACCGCGATGCAGAGCGCCTCTCTTGCAGAGTCTGCCACTTGAGTCTGCCACTTGAGTTTATTAAACATCTCCGTAACGCTATCACGGTTACCAAATAACCCTGTGACGAAACGCGCCGCTCTTCTTTGGATCTTCTCTATCTCCTCCGTCAGACCGATCTGGTACGGATCCCACACTGATGAGCAATACCCAAGTATAAGTCGAACGAGTGTTTTGTAAGCCACCTCCTTTGTTGATGGACTACATTTTCTAAGCACTCTCCCAATGAATCTCAACCTGGTACCCGCCTTACCAACAATTCATTTTATATGATCATTCCACTTCAAATCGTTCCGCACGCATACTCCCAGATATTTTACAGAAGTAACTGCTACCAGTGTTTGTTCCGCTATCATATAATCATACAATAAAGGATCCTTCTTTCTATGTATTCGCAATACATTACATTTGTCTATGTTAAGGGTCAGTTGCCACTCCCTGCACCAAGTGCCTATCCTCTGCAGATCTTCCTGCATTTCGCTACAATTTTCTAATGCTGCAACTTCTCTGTATACTACAGCATCATCCGCGAAAAGCCGCATGGAACTTCTGACACTATCTACTAGGTCATTTATATATATTGTGAAAAGCAATGGTCCCATAACACTCCCCTGTGGCACGCCAGAGGTTACTTTAACGTCTGTAGACGTCTCTCCATTGATAACAACATGCTGTGTTCTGTTTGCTAAAAACTCTTCAATCCAGCCACACAGCTGGTCTGATATTCCGTAGGCTCTTACTTTGTTTATCAGGCGACAGTGCGGAACTGTATCGAACGCCTTCCGGAAGTCGAGAGAAATAGCATCTACCTGGGAGCCTGTATCTAATATTTTCTGGGTCTCATGAACAAATAAAGCGAGTTGGGTCTCACACGATCGCTGTTTCCGGAATCCATGTTGATTCCTACATAGTAGATTCCGGGTTTCCAGAAATGACATGATACGCGAGCAAAAAACATGTTCTAAAATTCTACAAGAGATCGACATCAGAGATATAGGTCTATAGTTTTGTGCATCTGCTCGACGACCCTTCTTGAAGACTGGGACTACCTGTGCTCTTTTCCAATCATTTGGAACCCTCCGTTCCTCTAGAGACTTGCGGTACACGGCTGTTAGAAGGGGGGCGAGTTCTTTCGCGTACTCTGTGTAGAATCGAATTGGTATCCCTAATGTCTTCTTCTACATGAATTGCCAATTAGTTGTTTGCTCATCCTCTGACTATGTATGCACACTGTTGCCGCAACTTCATTTTTACAGTGATTGCTATTCAAATATCGCCATAAGGAGACCATGCCTTTCAGTGGCATACTTATGTGACACTACTTCATCTGATTCATACAGCTGTTAGTGGTACAGTTTTAATTATCTGTTGTTGGTGATTCAGTCATATGTGTGTAGACTGTTTGCAAGTGTTCTTTTGCTGTGATAGACCAAGTGATTTGAACCACCATCCTCCTGAATGCAGGTCCAGTATTTATTACTGGGAAAGACCAAGTGGAAGTTGAACTTTCTTTCTGAAAGATTGTGGTTCACACAATCATCCAATCATTCAGATACAGATCTTCTGGGGTTTCCCTAAATTGTTAAAGACAGATGCTTGGGTTGGTCCCTGTAAAAAGGATGTAGCCAACTTCCTTCCCCACCCTTCTACTTCCAAGCTTGTGCTTCATCTCTAATGACATTTTATTGTGAGACTTTAAATCCTACTATTTGCACAGAGAGAAAAATGTGTTCCCTCTCTTAATGTCCCAAATTCTCGGTTGATTACAGTTTGCTGCACTTTCTTAAGAGAAAGCTAACTTTCCAAACTTGTTCACGTATTCTATACTGTTTCTTAATTTTGAGTCAGCTTGAATCAGTCCCAAGATAAATGTACACAAAGGGGGAATCACATAGGAAGTGTATGAATTTATTTATTTTTTTTTATTTTCACCTCAAGCTCCGTATGACCAAATTGAGGAGGAAATCTCCAAGGTCATGGAACATGTCAGTACATGAAATTAAAACATAAAAGTAATAACAGATAAAAATAAATGCTTATGAACCCGAAAAAAGTTAGTCCGTAAATTTAAGTAAACGCAATCAACAATACAACAAGAAGCAGCTTAAGTTTTCAAGGAACTCCTCAACAGAATAGGAGTAGTGACCCACAAGGAAACTCTTCAGTTTTGACTTGAAAGCTCGTGGATCACTGCTAAGATTCTTGAATTCGAGTGGTAGCTTATTGAAAATGGATGCAGCAATATACTGCACACCCTTCTGCACAACAGTTAAGGAAGTCTGATCCAAATGCAGGTTTGATTTCTGCCAAGTATTAACTGAGTGAAAGCTACTTATTCTTGGGAATAAGCTAATATTGTTAACAAGAAATGACAGTAAGGAATATATATATTGAGAGGCCAATGTCAAAATACCCAGGCTCGTGAACAGGGGTTGACAAGAGGTTCGTGAACTTGCACCACTTATTGCCTGAACTGCCCATTTCTGAGCCAAAAATATCCTTTTAGAATGTGAAGAGTTACCCCAAAATATAACATCATACGGCATGAGTGAATGAAAATAAGCAAAGTAGACCAATTTTCGTGTCGAATGATCACTCACTTCAGATACAATTCGAATAGTAAAAATGGCAGCATTAAGTCTTTTAGCAAGATCCTGAGTGTGGCCTTTCCATGACAGCTTACTATCTATCTGAACACCTAGAAATTTGAACTTTTCAGTTTCACTAATCATATGCCAATTCTGTGAAATTAAAACATCAGGTTTAGTTGTATTGTGTGTGTCTTACTGTGATTTGGAGATAGTTTATTTTCTACAAGCCATGAACTTACGTCATGAACTGCTCTATTTGAAACCAAGCCAATGTTGCACACAACATCTTTTACTACCAAGCTAGTGTCATCAGCAAACAGAATTATTTTAGAGTTACTCGCAATATTAGAGGACATATCATTTATATGAATAAGGAACTAGAGTGGCCCCAACACTGATCCCTGGGGCATCCCCACTGAGACCCCACATCACAGCCATTCTCAACATTATGAATAAAGACCTTTTACTCTCTGTTGCTAAAGTAAGAGGTGAACCAATTGTGAGTAAATCACCGTATTCCATAATGGGCCAACTTCTGGAGCAATATTTTGTGATCAACACAGTCAAATGCCGGAGTTAAATAAAAAAATATGCCTGGCATTCGAGACCTTCTGTTTAACCCATCCAGTACCTCATAGAGGAAAGAGAATATAGCATTTTCAGTTGTTAAACAACTTCTAAAGCCGAACTCTACATTTGATAGCAAATCGTGTGATATAAAATGATCAATTATCCTTACATACACAGCCTTTTCAATAACTGTAGCAAACACTGATGGCATAGAAATAGCTCTAAAATTATCTACATTATCCCTTTCTCCCTTCTTATAAAATGGCTTTACTACTGAGTACTTTAATCGTTCAGGAAACTGACCATTCCTAAAGGAAAAATTACGAATATGGCTAAATGCAAGGCTAACATGTGCAGCACAGTATTTAATATTCTGGTAGGCACTCCATCATAACCATGAGAGTCCTTAGTTTTCAGTGATTTAATTATTGACTCAATCTCCCTCTTGTCTGTTTCACAGAGGAGTATTTCAGACATCAATCTCAGAAAGGCATTTGCCAAGAAAGTTATACGATTCCCTATAGGAACTAAATTTTTATTTAATTCACCAGCAATGCTCAGAAAATGATTGTTAAATACCGTACATATATCTGATTTATCAGTAACAGAAATATTTTTACTGCGAACTGACTTAATATTGTCGAGCTTGTGCTGCTGACGGGACGTTTCCGTCACAACTGACCATATGGTTTTAATTTTATCTTGTGAATTAGCTTTTCTGTTTGCATACCACATACTCTTAGCCTTCCTAATAACATTTTTAAGCACCTCACTACTGTCACTTGGTTGTGACTACTTCTAACATTTTCATATAATTCCTGCTTTGTTCTACATGATATCCTTATCCCACTAGTCAGCACCCAGGCTGCCTGTTACTGGTAGTACCCCGTTCAGAATGTTCTAATGGGAAGCCACTCTCAGAGAGCACGAGAAATGTGTTACGGAAAGCATTACATTTATCATCTGTTATTGGCACTATAAACATCCTGCCACACTTGTTCCTAAAAGCCTTTGAGTGTTAGGATTTGTGCATAGTGGTCTGAGAGGCTGTTCACCCTTTTCCTAACAGAATGCCTATCCTAGTAACGAAGAAAGAATAAAAATATTGTCTATGGCTGTGCTACTGTTCCTCTGCACCCTAGTTGGAAAAAACACAATCTGCATCAGATCATATTAATTTCGGAGCTCTACAAGCAGCCTCTTTTTTTTCTTTCTCCCCACCATCATATACAAAATTTATATTGAAGTCACCACATATAACAAATTTCTGGTACTTCCTGCAAAGTGAATCAAGAACACTCTCTAGCTTGAGCTGTCTTTGTGACAGGTAATTCCAGAAGTGTAAAACCCTGTTGACCCTGCAGATTCTTCCACCAAAAGCATGTGATGTTTTATTTTGAGTAGCTCAGAGAAAATGTGCATAAGCACAGAAACTGGAAATCTGTGATAAAGAAAATAGGTTTCAGTTTTTGAGGATAAACGTTACTGGAAGATGAACTGTTACTGATTTCAACAATTTCCAGTAGGTGGTTTTTGCCAAAACTGTTTTACATTTCTGTAATCACAAGTATTCCACACATGGAAAAATTGCTACCTGAAAAAATGTATCGAAAGAAAATTCATTTGTGGAGAAAACTGTGGAATTACCGATGCGTGCCTGAGCATTTGTAAAGGCTTGGAAGGGCTTGCCTTAAAATCTACTAAGCGGTTACGAAACGGTTCCTTATTGGTTGAGCAGAACTTCTTAAGAACTCACAAAAATTGGGTGGCTATGACGTAACTCGAGCAAGGGTGTGGTCACATGCAATGATATTATTGACATAGATATCTCAGAACTAAAATGAGAATGGCATCACAGGAGATAATGGATGTGGAACAAGGACATCAAGGAACAATGGGGCAATTGAGAAGACTGCCACCTCAACTGCAACCTTCATTTCTCCGATGCTGCATTATGGCAAGGTTCCTCCGACTTAGGCATTATGTACCTAACCCTATGTGTTGCAATAAATGGCCATACAATACTGAATTGTGAAGGTTAAGCAACCTGCACTGCCCTGGTCTTGAATTGGTACCCTCCTGGGCTCTGCTGTGCTGTGGCCGGAATGCCCTGGAAGGCAGATCACTGGTGGGAAGGTGTAAAGTCTAAGAAGGTGGACTCGGGGCCTGTAGTCAGACTGATTGTGGTGAAGGCTCAGACTCATGGTGGTTGCTTGTAGAACCATATCACCTCTCTTCATGGTTGGTGCTGCCAGATTAGAACCCTTTGGCTAGAAATACTGGGTGTTTGTACTCGTTAGGTGCTCATTTGTTGAGCCAATGCACTGCTTCTAACCACGTATGGTGTAAAAAGTCCATCACTCAAAGTTGTGGAAACTGCCCAGCCAGTCCTGCAGAAATCCTGTCCTCTTGCTGTGTCATCAGTATTGCAATGCTGAGGCTGGATCGGCCCAGAGTGTATGAACAGGCCAGTTGCCACAACTGCCATGACAGTGTTTGGGCTCCCGCCAGCTTAGAAGGCTTTTTGTACCTACTGAGGCAGAGCTACTATTTTCATAGTAGTGCCCCAAAAATAGTGGCTGCTCTACATACCTCCCTTCTTCAGTATACCGGGTCTCTGCCTCTGGTTGATCTGCAAAGACTCAACGTACATGAAAAACAGTGTACAATGTATTCATTTGCTCCTTATGTGCTTGTCAGCTTGAACCGCAGTGTTCAGCAGCTGTGAACTCAATCTACAATTCTAGCTAACTGGTTTTCAGTTTATGTGTATCTAGTAACGTAGTAACGTGCCTGAAATCTCCACTGCAACTGACAGGATAGTGTGCTCAAATGCCCACTCCTGCTTACAGTTACTTGACAGTAAATTCATCTCATGGACTCCTTGTAAAATTGCACAACAGAATTCAACTGTTAGCATTGTTGGCACTTATGCAAAATGTCGTTTGCCATAAAAAAAGAAATAAAAGCCACTTAAGTGTACCATGCTGTTAGGTGCATCAGCATTCTGTCACATAAGTAAAAAATCTGCAGACCATTTTAAATGCTAGGAAACAGATTCCATAGCTTTTGTACATTAAATGCTCACATATAACAACAATTTTTAACCCTTCATTTCCCACTTTTTTGTGGATTATACATGATTGATAATCCAGTCTGCTGGTAGCTGGTGTAGTGGGGGTTCACATGGATGGGCAGCCCTCCATTTAAGGCAGATGAAGGCTGCACAGAACAGAGTCAGAAGTGTTGTGGTGCTGGATACTGTGAGACTAATGATCATAATGGTCATAACTGTAAGACACTTTTTCCTGCTACTGCTGCACATGCTGAAGGATTTATTCCACAGGTATATACTCCCTCCTGGGTTGCTACAAGTTGGTTCAGGCAGAGGATGAGGTCAGATTCTAATGTACCATTGAGTTAGGTCAGATTTAATGCTGGGAGCACCACTAGTGGTTTGTCCGGCTAGTACAACTGTGTTTATGTTATGTTCATACTGGTGGTCACCATAACAGTAGCTGTAAGGTGAAATGTAGGCCCCGTTATTTTGTAAATTGTCTCGCTAATTAGCAATCCACAGCCATGTAATCCCAGTCACATTGTTCCTGGGTCATTCCATGTCAGACTGCCAAATTTCAGAATGTTTTCCTGCTCGGGCATCACCTTATGTAAACATTTTTTCATGTCCCTGATGAACACTGGTTAAGTTTAACATTCCTCGAAGCAATACTGGCTGGGATATAGTTGGAGTGAGTGTGAATTTCTGGCACCTTTGAGCTGTTATATCTTGGACAGCATTTTGTTGGAAGAAATGAAATGTGGCCATATGAAAAGAATTTTAAGAACCATATTCAGCCAGAAAAATTAAGACAAATTCGCTCAGAAAAGTCAGCCCCCCCTAAAATTGCTGGGACCACAATTAATGCTTACAGATACTGTGAGACTGAAAAAACTCAAACAAGCAATTCAGAACCAGAGAAGAGGAATGTTGAGCAAGGGCGTACACATTCTCCATGACAATGCTCGCCCACACATCGCTCGGCAAACCGTTGCCCTCCTGCAACAGTTTCAGTGGAACACAATCACCCACCCACCCTGTAGCCCTGACTTGGCACCCAGTGACTATCACCTGTTCCCTGGGTTGAAAGGACATTTGGCTGGAAAGCGATTCAGTTCCAACGGTGTGGTGAAAGAAGAGGTTCACAACTTTCTGAACAGCATGGCGGCGAGCTGGTATGACATGGGCATACAAAAACTGCCACAGTGTCTACAAAAATGCATCGACAGAATTGGTGATTGTTGAAAAATAGCTAAATGTTCAAGCTGTAAACTGATGTAAACTATTGTAGAAATAAACAGGTCTATGTACTTATAAAAAAATAGGAGACCTTACTTTTGGGATTACCCTCGTACAATATCCCCTGTTAGTCGTATTTGGTACGGGTCACAGACATATGAGTGGTATTCTAGAATAGGTTGTATGAGTGATTTGTAAGCAATCTCTTTCATAAACTGGTTGCATTTCTCCAGTATTCTACCAATAAACCAAAGTCTACCACCTGCTTTACCCGTGACTGAGACTATGTGATCATACCAGTTCATAACCATACAAAGTGTTAAAACTCGGCTTTTTGTATTAGTTGGCCAATTCCATCTGTGACTTGTTGATATACCAGTCATAGGATAACGCCCTTTTTTATCATTTTGTGAAGACACAATTTTACATTTGTGAACATTTAAATCAAGTTGCCAATCTTTGCATCACTTTGAAATCTTACCGAGATCTGACTGAATATTTATACAGCTTCTTTCAGACAGTACTTCATTGTAGGTAACTGAATCATCTGCAAAAAGTCTGAGGTTACTATTAATACGGTCTTCAAGGTCATTAATATAAAACATGAATAGCAAGGACCCCAACACACTTTCCTGGGGCACACCTGAAGTTGCATGTACTACATCTGATGGTGATCTCCATCCATGATAACATGCTGTGTCCTCCCTACCAAAAAATCTTTAACTCAGTCACAAATTTCATTTGATACCCCATATGAACATACATTTGACAATATGCATAGATGTGGTTGTGATTTGGATGCCTTTCAGAATTCAAGAAATACTGCATCTACCTGACTGCCCTGATCCATAGCTTTCAGTAAGTCACGTGAGAGAAGTGTGAGTTAGGTTTCATATGTTCGAAGTTTTCATTCTGTTTGTAATACCACATTATGTTTGAGCTCAGGATATGTTCTAAGATTCTACAAGAAATGAATCTCAAGGATAATGGACGGTAGTTTTGTGGATCTTTTCTACTATCCTCCTTGTAAACATATGTGATACGTACTTTCTTCCAACTACTGGACACAGTTTTTTCTTTGTGATATTAGATAGGTTATAGTTAGAAGGGAGGCTAACTCAGCCCCAAATTCGGGATGGACTCTGATAGGGATTCCATCAGGCCATCAGCTTTGTTCAGTTTTCATGCTTTCAGCTGTTTCTCAGCTCCACTAACACTTACTGCGCTCATCTTTTCAGTGGTAGAAAGATTAAACTAGGGCAGTTCTCCAGGGTTTTCCTGTGTAAAGGAACATTTGAAAAACAGTTAATCGTTTGTGCTTTTCCTTTGCTACCCTTAATTTCAGTTTGCATCTCATATGCAAGTGACTATACATTATCTTTGGTGCCACTAACAGCCTTTACATACAACCAGAATTTCTTTGAGTTTTATATAAGATCATTTGACAGTATTCTGCTGCAGTAGTCATTGAAGGCTTCATGCATTCCTTTCTTGACAGCCAAGTATGTTTCACTCGGCATCTCCTATCCATAGCCCTATGCTTTCTTTTACACCTGTTATGTAGTAGTCTCGGTTTCTTTAGAAGTTTCTTTACGGTGACTGTAAATCGTGGAGGTTTCCTCCCATTATGAACTGTTCTACTGGGTACATATCTTTCCAGTGCCTGGCCAACTATTCTTTTAAACTTGAGCCAGAGTTTCTCAACATGCTCCTGCCGTGTACTGATAGTTTAAAGTTCATCATTGAGATATGGCACTACTGATTACCTTTGTACTTTGGTAATCATTGTTGCAACATTCGTGTCATGATCACTAATACCAGTTTTGATGTAGACATTCTCAAAGAGATCAAGTCCCTTAGTTGCTTTATTGATCCAATATATTTCCGTCATGAGTGGGGTTCTGAACTATTTGTTCTAGGTAATTGTCAGCAAAGGTATTTAGTACATGATGTCTGGTCATGTTCACTACTAATAAAACTGCAAGTTTCCCAATTTATTGTTGGATGATTACTGTGTGATTGGGGAACTTAGGCATAAGTTAACTGAGGTTTGGTTTAAAATTTTCAGTTAAATCAGGAGGGGAATGTGGCAGTCGATAGAAGGATCCAATCACCACTTTATGCCCACTCCTGATACTGAGTCTTGCCAAGTCAGCTCTTGGATATGCCCATCATCTACAGCCCCATCACTCTTTTTTAAAATCCCCCTCCCCCAGCACCCAACCAACCACATTTGTGCTGTTGCAAGGTATTTAGTACTACGAGGACATGCCAAAAAGTAATGCCCCCGAATTTTTTATGTGAAAACTCTTAAAGCTTGCTATATAAAACAGATGTTATTACCATGTCTTCATGTCTAAATATTTGTTTCTCACCATACACACAGGTGATGGACACATTTCCACAAATGAGATACAAGTTTGTAATTTTTTTTAAATTTTTTTTATTTATGGACACAATCACATGTTTATGACACAGTCGTAACTGGTTTCAGCCATGCAATGACCATCTTTAGATTCTAAAGGCGGCATACACTGAACACAGGTTCATGGGTTCGACAACGCATGAACCTGTGTTCATTGTATGCCGCCTTTAGAATCTGAAAATTGTTATTGTATGGATGAAACTGGTAATGACTGTGTCATAAATATGTGATTGCGTCTACAAATAAACAAACAAAAATTTACAAAATAATCAGTCACGCATTCCATAGACAAAATGTCCTTTTTTCCAGAGACAAGTTTGTTGATACCGCCACTGTAGAATGTTTGACTTTGTTGATGGAGCTACAACCTCACCTCTGCTTGCAACACTTCATCACTATCAAAGTGAAGGCCTCGAATGTATTCTGTAAGTTATGGAAACAGATGAAAATTGGATGGGGCCAAGTTGGACTGTGTGGAGGATGATCAATACCAATGAACTCGAGGCATTGAATTGTTGCAGATGTCGCAGTGCTCATGTGGGGTTTGGCATTGTCATGCTGAAGGAGTGGGTGATTCATGTGTGGACAGGCTCTTCAATTTCAGAACCCGATTACAGCACGCTGTTTCTCGTGCACAAACTTGTTTTATGCTCAACTCTGAGACCTCTAGTGGCAGATGGCTGCAAACATGTAGACATGAATTATAAAGATGTAGAATATTCATAATTTTCGTTTTATTTAAAAAGTGTTAAGAGTTTTTATATAAAAGTGGAACTTGCCCTAGTGGACGAAGGTGCTCAGCACCAGGATACCTGCAGCAGCGTAGGACCCCGCTGTGGTTCCAGGGGTTAGAATAGGCCCAAGGTATTCCTGCCTGTCATAACAGGCAACTAAAAGGAGCCTCAAACGTTTTGGCCTTCAGTGAAGGCCCCCGTAGGGTTTGATCTCCATTCTCCAAAATTCTTGTGAAAAGCGAGCTAATTGGGGAAGGGGGCCTTACATGGTGCATCGTGTCCCTAGTGCACTGAAACCTTCAGCGTTCTTTATCACCGTGACTTTGCAGTTCCACTCATTCTCCATATGTTTCGTGAGGGTATCTTCCCGCGTGCCTTTTCCTCCATCCACTGTGCGGTGTCTCTTTCTATGCTGACGATGATCGTGGACTTCTTTGCACCTCATATCCAACATGGTAGTCAGTCCGTTGCGGTGGGGCTGCAGTGTACCCTATTGGTTGTAGCCCCCTGACAACACAGGGATCACTGTGCTGATGCCTGCGCCGTTAACTCCTCACATATACCAAGGAGTAGATATCCATCTCCCTGGTGCCTTTGCTGAAGCTGGGTGGTGCCCGTGGTGAGGACCCCTGGTCAGAGTGGGTGGCATTAGGGCGAATGACATGCCATGACGTGTACTACATCATCCCTTGCTGGTGGTCCAACACCAGCGTTCTCTATATGGTCGAGATCTAACTTTAATGCGAAGAAGTAGGACTCCAAATCGTGACCACACCAAGGGAGGAACACCTGGCTAAGTATGGCAGTGACCTTAATTTGCCCCAGTATCTCGTACGTACGAGAGCTGATGGGGAATCTTTCATCTTTTTTGTGGAGTATTTAGAGGACAAGTTTGGGTAGGTGGAGGGATTGTCCAAAATGCGATTCTATTTCACAGGGACTTTCTTTTGCAGCCTGATGATGAGCTGCATTCCAATTTAGAGCGGCGAGGGGTTCATTTTGTGCGGCGCTTCCATCGGGGTCCGAGGGATAATCAGGTTGCCACCAGTGCCTTCATCTTGGCCTTCGAGGGTGACACATTACCTGAGAAGGTCAAGGCCTACTGCTGTGATGTCAAGCCATATATTCCTCCCCCAATGTGGTGCTGGAAGTTCGGCCATATGTCTTCCCATTGTACTTCCAGCGTCACCTGTCGAGATTGTGGATGTTCTTCACATCCCAATACTCTATGTGCCCCCCCCCCTCCCCCCCGCCCCATATGTGTCAACTGCAGAGAGCACCATTTGCCTCGCCAGACTGCAGGATTCTACAGAACGAAAGGAAAATCATGGAATACAAGACACTGGACTGACTGACCTACACTGAGGCTACGAGAAAATTTGAACAGCTACATCCTGTGCATATGACATCCTCTCATGCCACCACTAAGACAAAGGTTGTAGCCCCATCAGTTCTGCCATTTACAGTTGGCTCTCAGAGCTGTAAGACTCCACCTGCACCTTGATGGTGGGGGGCACTTCTGTCCCTGTTGCTCCTGCAGCACCTACTTTGGAAGCAATGCCCCCTCAACCATCAGGGCATAGTCCCCACTTCTCAACTGGAGAAGCATCAGTCTTCTTCAGCTCCTCTCACTAAGAAAGGGTCTCTTGGGTCGCTCCCTTCCCAGGTTCCTACCAGTTGGAAAGTGGACACCCACCAGTGGCTGAAGCACCCACAGGCAGCTGGTCATAGGGCTTCATGATCCTCCTGTGTCCCTTAGTCTGAATCAGCGAAGCTCTCCCAGCCAGAGAAACCTAAGGAGCAGCGAGATAAACCTAAAAAGAAAAAGACCCCCAAGAACCAAGACACTGCGGTGGCACCCACACTACCACTACCTACAGGCTCTGCATCTGAGTCTGAGGTGGAGATTCTGTCGTCCCCCGAGGACCTATATCTCGCTGGCCGCTCGGACACAATGGATATTGATTGCACAGGTACTCAGTAGGTGGTAGCAGGTGACCCTGAGGCGTAAATTGCCTCCTTGAGTGCTTCATGCCTTCCCAGCCTCATGATAATGTCATCCTCCAGTGGAATTGCTGCGGTTTTTTCCACCAGCTGGCTGAAATATGGCAGATGTTAAGCTTGCATTGCCCTCCAGGAAACCTGGTTCCCGGCAAAGCGGACCCCTGCCCTCCGCAGCTATAGGGGATATTACAAGAACCATACCGAATATAATAGTGTCAGGTGTTGTTTGCATCTGTATCCTGGACTCGGTATGTAGTGAAACTGTGCCCCTTCAAACTCTTCTTGAAGCTGTGGCTGTCTGGAAATAACAGTCCGCAATGTACATCTTCCTCCAGGTGGTGCCGCATCCCTGAACATATTGGCTGCACTGATTCATCAACATATTTTTATGCCCATAACCCCTTGTGGGGTGGCATCATGCTTACTAGTCGAGGTCGAAAATTTACTGTCTAAACTCGACCTCTGCCTCTTAAATACTAGGGCCCCCACACATTTCAGTGTGGCTCATAGTACTTACTCGGCCATTGATTTATTACTTTGCAGCCCAGGACTTCTCCCATCTGTCTACTGGAGAGCCCACAATGACTTGTGTGGTAGTGACCACTTCCCCATCTTCCTATCACTACCCCGGCATCATTCCCCAGATGTCTACCCAGGTGAGCTTTAAACAAGGCAGACTGGGAAGCTTTCACCTCTGCTATTACCATTGAATCTCCCCCACATGGTACCATTGATGTGGTGGTTGAGCGGGTTACCAGAACAATCATTTCTGCAGCAGAAAATGTAATCCCTTGTTCCATAGGGTGCCCCCAGTGGAAGTCAGTACGTTGGTGGTCGCCGGAAATTGCTGAGGCCATTAAAGAGTGTCGATGAGCTCTACAGTGACATGAGTGGCACCCTTCCCTGAAGCACTTAATAGCTTTTAAATGTCGCCGTGCCCACATTTGCAAACTTACAAAAATAGCCGGCCGGAGTGGCTGAGCAGTTCTAGGCGCTACAGTCTAGAACTGCGCGACCACTATGGTCGCCGGTTCGAATCCTGCCACGGTCATGGATGTGTGTGATGTCCTTAGGTTAGTTAGGTTTAAGTAGTTCTAAGTTGTAGGGGACTGATGACCTCAGCAGTTGAGTCCCATAGTGCTCAGAGCCATTTTTTTTATAAAAAGACGAAAACAGGTGTTTTAGGATAGGTACATCTCAAACATTGGGTACCATACGTTGCCTTCACAAGTCTGGACGAAGATCAGACGTGTCTTTGGGTACCAGACCCCGACAGGTGTCCCTTGCCTTAATATCAATGGAGTGTTATCTACCGACGCAAACGCAATTGCTGAGCTCTATGCTTGAGCCTCTGCTTTGGAGAATTACTCTGCAGCCTTTCGTACTCTCAAACGGCAGATGGAAGGGAAATTCTTCTCATTAACTGAACATCACAGTGAACCCTATAATGTTCCATTTACTTAGTGGGAGCTTCCCAACGTCCTTGCACGTTGTCCTGACACAGCTCCTTGGCCAGATCAGATCCATGGTCAGATGATTAAACATCTCTCATCGGACTACCAGCGAGACCTCCTCATGATCTTCAACCAGATCTGGTGCAACAGCATATTCCCATCACAATGGTGGGAGAACACCATCATTCCAGTGCTAAAACCCAGTAAAAACCTGCTTGATGTGGATAGCTACCAGCCAATCAGCCTCAACATAATTCTTTGTAAGCTGTTAGAACGTATGATAAGTTGGCAGTTGTGTCGGCAGTTGTGTTGGCTCCTGGAGTCACGTGGCCTACTGGCTCCATGTCAGGGCCACTTCCGCCAGGCTCGCTCTACCACTGATAATCTTGTGTCCCTAGAGTCTGCCATACGAACAGCCTTTTCCAGATGCTTGCTGTCTTTCTTGATTTGCGAAAAGTGTATGACACTACATGACGACATCATATCCTTGCCACATTGTATGAGTGAGGTCTCCGAGGTCCACCCATGATTTTTACCAAGAATTTCCTGTCACCTCGTACTTTCCATGTCCAAGTTGGTGCCTCCCATAGTTCCCCCATATCCAGGAGAATGGGGTCCCGCAGGGCTCTGTATTGAGTGTCTCTTTATTTTTAGTGGCCATTAATGGTCTAGCAGCAGTTGTAGGGTCGTCCGTCTCACCTTCTCTGTATGCAGACGACTTCTGCATTTCATACTGCTCCACCAGTACTGGTGTTGCTGAGTGGTACCTCCAGGGAGCCATCCACAAGGTGCAATCATGGGCTCTAGTCCACAGCTTCCAGTTTTCGTCTGCAAAGTCGTGTGTTATGAACTTCTGTCAGCGTCGTACCATTCATCCAGAACCTAAACTTTACCTTAATGACAATCCACTCACTGTAGTGGAGACATATTGATTCTGAGGACTGGTTTTCAACATTTGATTGACTTTGCTCCCCCACCTTCGTCAGCTTAAGCGGAAGTGCTGGCAGCCCCACAGTGCCCTCCGGTGCCTGAGCAACACCAACTGGGGTGCAGATCGTTCTACACTGCTGCATCTCTACAGAGCCCTTGTTCGGTCCTGCCTTGACTATGGGAGACTGGTGTATGGTTCGGCAGCACCCTCAGCCTTGCAGTAACTAGACCCAGTGCACCACTGTGGAGTTCGACTAGTGATGGGAGCTTTTAGGACAAATCCAGTGACCAGTTTACTGGTGGGGGCTGGAGTCATTCCATTACAGATCAGGCGTGCACAACTGCACGTGAGTTAGATCACACACATTCGTAGTTCTCCTGAGCATCCAAATTACTGTCTCCTTTTCCCAACCATCGTGGTTCATCTCCCGCATCGGCGGCCCAGGTCAGGGCTTAAGATTGCTGTTTGCATCCGATCCCTTCTGTCTGAATTGGAGTCCTTCCCTTTACCACCTCTGCTCAAGGTCCATTCACATACACCTCCACGGTGTAAACCTAGGCCGTAGCTTTGTCTGAATCTTTCACATGGCCCTAAGGACTCAGTTAAACCCGTGGCTCTCCGCTGTCACTTCCTCTCGATTCTTGACATGTCCCGGGGCTCTGAAGTAGTTTACACCGATGGCTTGATGGTCACGTTGGCTTCGCCTGTGTTCACAGAGGACATATTGAACAGCACTTCTTGCCAGATTGCTGCAGTTTCACTGCAGAGCTGGCGGCCATATCTTTTGCTCTTGACTGCATCTGTTCATGTCCTGGTGAGTTGTTTCTTCTCTGTAGTGACTCCTCAGCCTCAAAGCTATCGACCAGTGCTACCCTTGCCATCCTTTGGTAGCGACCATCCAGGATTCCATCTATGCCCTGGAATGGTCCCATCATTCAGTGTTGTTTGTCTGGATCCCAGGGCACGTCGGAATCCCAGGCAATGAACTTGCTGACAGGCTGGCCAAACAGGGTACATGGAACCCGCTTTTGGAGATCAGCATCCCTGTAACTGACGTTCATTCATTGTTACACCACAAGTTTTTCAGCTTTGGGATAAGGAATGGCATAACCTCGGCACGCATAACAAAGCGCATGTCATTAAGGGGGCTGTGAATGTGTCGAAGTCCTCCATGTGGGCCTCTTGCAGGGACTCTGTGGTTCTCTGTCGACTCCGCATTGGCCACGCTTGGGTGACCCATGGCTATCTCCTGCGCCATGAAGACCCACCTCAGTGTCGGTGCGGCATCCAGTTGACAGTGGCCAATATTCTGTGGCACTGCCCTACTTTGGCTGCCATATGACGTAATATTCGGTTTCCAGACTTGTTTCCATTCATTTTAGCTGACAATGCCTCATCGGCTGATTTAGTTTTATGTTTTATATGTGAGGGTGGGTTTTATCATTCTATGTACGTTTTAGCGCATGTCCTTTGTCCCTCTGTGTCCTCCACCCTAGTAGTTTTATGCTGGAGGTTTTAATGTAGACTGATGACCATAGATGTTAAGTCCCATAGTGCTCAGAGCCATTTGAACCATTTTAATGTGTTGCAGAGTGGTTGCCTTATCCTCTCATGATCAGCCAGCCATGGTCATCTGCTCTCTTGTTTTAATCCCTTCTACCTGTTTCTTGCATGTCTCTGTGGTTTTCTTGTCCTATTTTGTCAATTGTAGTGTTCATTGCTCTTCTGTCTTTCTTGTGGTTTTTTCCCTTTCTCCCAGTTTTGTGTTGTAAGTCGCATTTGTTTTATTATCGCCCTTGTGGAATTGTTTTAATAGGAACAAGGGACCGATGACCTAGCAGTTTGGTCCCATGCCCCCCTCTTTAAATCAATCAATCAACCAACCAACCAACCAACAAACCAATGTGGGATGGTGAATCACTGCATTGTCCTGGCCTTGAATTGTTGTCCTCCAGGGCAGAAGTCCGCTGTGGCCATGGCAAGTTGCAGGGCAGCTCGCCAGTGCGAGGGCACCAAGTCCAAGAAGGTGGACTGTGAGTCTGGTGGTGAAGGCTCAAACTTGTGGTGGCTGCTTGCAGGACCAAATTACCTTGTCAACTGACATAGCCCTCTCCTCATGGTTGGCACTACCAGAGTGGATTCCCTTTAGCTAGAATTACTGGGTATTTGTACTGGTTCTGTGCTCATTTTGTTGCTGCGATGTACTGCTTCTAACCATGTACAGTATACTAAGTCCAGCACTCAGTGTGGAAACTGGCCATCCACCCCCACAGTAGCCATATCCTCTTGCTGTGTCATTGGTATTGCAATGCTCAGGCCAGTTCAGCTCATAATGTGTGAATAGGCCAGTTGCTGCAACTGCCATGATGGTGTTTTGGCTCCCGCCAGCTTCTAAGGCTTCTCACACATGCTGTGGCAAAGCTGCAATTTTCGTAGTAGCACACAAACAGTAGTGGCTGCGCTACATACATCATCAGGCCTGCAAATTAAAGACGTCCTTCCCACCCCTCCTAAAGTAGTATTCTGCTCCTCACCCAACCTCCACAATATCCTGATCCATCCCTGTGACACTCCCACTCCCAACCACTGTCGCGGGGGTCATATCCCTGTGCAAGATCCAGGTGTCAGACCCGCACCATTCACTCACACAGTACACCCTACTCTAGTCCTATCCCAGGCTTATCCTGTCCCACCAGTGGCAGGGCCACCTGTGAAAGCAGCCATGCCATATACCATATTTGCTGCAATTCCTGCACAGCGTATTACCCGTGTATGACCACTGCCAAACAGCAACCAGGAGCAGAGTTGACCGACCACCCAGTGGCAGAACACTCTGCTGAGCACAACATGCTAGAGTTCAACAGCTGCCTCACAACCCATGCCATTTTAGTTCTTCACCCAGGTATCAGCTTTTCTCAACTACATGGATGGGAGCTATCCTTGCAACATGTCCTCCATTCCCACACTCCTCCTGGCATCAAATTTCTGCTAACCCACTGCACCCACACCCTCTACGCAAGTCTCCCCTCCATCTGCTCTGTCACCCCTCCCAGTGCACTTCTCCATATTATCATCATACACCACGACTCACTGGCTCTGGTGCCTGTATGTCACATTCCTATCCTGCATACCAGCTGCCTCCCTCTTAGCCATCGGCTATCTTTCCCCAACCCCTCCTGTCGCTTCCTGCCTCCTTACTTCTTCACCCATCCACTCCCTCCCTGACAACACACAAAACACTTAACCCCAGTATACTTCCTAGACTGCAAGCCCAGTGATATGTGTTCATCTGGCCCAATGTAACTGCAAGAGTATGTGGGTGTGTGCGCATATATATGTGTACTCTAGTTTGTTAAATGATTTGTCCCTAAGCTAGTAAAGTTTTCATTCATTTTGTGTGCATGTCTGTGACTCAGCACTTATACTATTCAGTGAAGTGCCTCATTGATTTCTTAATTATTTACTTCAAGAAAGAAATAGGTATGGCATTTCTGAAGCTACTTACATTATTTTCAAGTTTTAGAGTGACAGTAACTCATGTTTTTTCCCTGATGTGGTATTCTGCAGACATTAAGGGCATTACTAAATAGCTCCAAGAGCCACAGGAATACTGTGTGATGAGTGTTTATTGTCAGGAGTGCCCTAGGGCAGTGTAATAGGACTGATCTTACTCCCTATATGCATAAATGATCTGATGGACAGGGTGAGCAGCAGTCTGTGGCTGTTTGCTGATAATGCTGAGTTGTACGGGAAGATGTCATTGAGTGTCTGTAGGAGGATACAAGATGACTTAGACAAAATTTGTAGTTGGTGTGATGAGTGATAGCCTGCTCTAAATCTAGAAAAAATTTAAGTTAATGTAGATGTGTAGGTAAAACAAGTCCATGATGACCAAATGGAGCAATACCAGTGTGCTGCTTGATACAGTCATGTCGATTAAATAGCTTGGCATAATGTTTCAAAGTGATATGAAATGGAACAAGCACATAAGGATGGTAGTAGGGAGGGCAAATGAGTGACTTTGGTCTTTGGAAAGTGGACATCATATGTAAAGGAGACCGTGCAAACCATTCTTGAATACTGCTAGAGGGCTTGGGATCCCCACCTGGTTGGGTTGGACATCAAAGCAATTCAGAGGTGGGCTGTTAGATTTGTTACTGGTAGGTTCAATCAGCACACAATTATTATGGAGATGCCTCATGAACTCAAATGGAAATCCCTGGAGGGGAGAAGATGTTTTCGCAGAACACTGTTGAGGAAATTTAAAGAACCAGCATTTGCAGCTGACTACAGAAAGATTCTGCTGTTGCCAACATACATTTTGCATAATGACCATGAAGATATACCCCCTGCAGGTCCGGGGGTTAGAATAGGCCTGAGGATTTCCTGCCTGTCGTATGAGGAGACTAAAAGGAGTTTCACACATTTTGGCCTCCATTCTCCAAAATTTTCCCGAAGAGCGAGCCAATTGGGGAAGGGCGCCTTACAAGGTGTGTCGTGTCCATCTTGAATTGAGATCTTTAGCCCACTTTCTCATTGTCGCTTTGCAGTCCTGCCCATTCTCCATCTCTTGGGTGAGGACATCTTCCTGGGTGCGTTTTCCACCATGCACTATGCAGTGTCGATTTCTGTGTCGACGATGACCATGGACTTCTTTGCACCTGATATCCAGCATGGTAGCCAGTCGGTTGTGGTGGGGCCATCATGTACCCTGTTGATTGTAGTCCCCTGACAACACAGGGATTGCTCTGCTGATGCCTGCGCCGTTACCTCCCTATGTAGGCCAAGGGGTAGATGCGCATCCCCTGGGGCATCGGGACTCCCGGCAATGACCATCCTGCCAGGTGGCCTTTGCTGTGGCTGGGTGGCGCATTTGGGGAGGACCCCTGGTCAGAGTCAGTGGCATCAGGGCGGATGATGCACGATAAAGCATAGTCCATCATCTCTTGCTGGTGGTGAAACACCAGCAGTCTCCAAGCAATGACGAGCTCAATTCAACGCACAGAGTACGACCCCAAATCGTTCCACTCCCTGGCCACACCATGGGAGGAACAGCAAGCAAAGGATGGCAGCGGATATTATTTGCCCCGGTACCTTGTATGTTCGAGAGCTGATGGAAAATCTTTCAAGACGATGAAACCTCAGTTTTTTGTTGAGCATTTAGAGGACAAGTTCGGGGAGGTAGAGGGCTTGTCCAAAATGAGATCTGGGGCAGTCTTGATCAAAACAGCATCCTATTCCCAGTCACGGGAGTTACTTGTATGTGACAAGCTGGGGGGATGTTTCTGTAACCAACACACCCCATAAGAGCTTAAATATGGTCCAGGGTATCATATTTCACAGAGACCTTTTGCAGTCCGATGATGAGCTGTGCATCAATTTAGAGCGGCGAGGTGTACATTTCGTTCGGCATGTCCACCGGGTTCCAAAGGATAATCAGGTTGCCATCGGTGCCTTCATCTTGGCCTTCAAGGGTGATACATTGCCCGAGAAGGTCAAGATGATGGATTACCTGTGTGATGTAAAGCCCTATATCCCTCCCCCGATGCGGTGCTTTAAGTGTTTCTGTAACCATCTGTAACCATCACACCCCATAAGAGCTTAAATATGGTCCAGGGTATCATATTTCACAGAGACCTTTTGCAGTCCGATGATGAGCTGTGCATCAATTTAGAGCGACGAGGTGTACATTTCCCGCTGTACTTCCAGCATCACATGCCGAGATTGCGGACGCCCGTCACATCACATTACACCATATGCCCCGCCTCCCATCTGTGTCAGCTGTGGAGAGCACCATTCGCCTTGCTCGCCTTTCTGCAGGATTCTCCAGAAAGAAAGGAAAATCATGGAGTAAAAGACCCTGGTCAGACTGACCTACACTGAGGCTAAGAGAATATTTGAACGCCAGCATCCAGTGCATATGACATCGTCTTACGCCACCGCTACAACAGTTCTGGCACCATCAGCTCCACCAACACAGGTCACCTCTAAGAGCCGGAAGACTACAGCTGCCCCCTTGATGGTGGAGGTCATTTCCCTCCCTGTTGCTCCTGCACCACCTACTTTGGGAGAAACACCCCCCCCCCCCCCAATCATCGGGGACATCCATCCCCACTTCTAAGCTGGAGAAGCGTAAGTCTTCTTCGGCTTCTCTCGCTAGGGAGGGGTCCCTTGGGTCCCTCCCTTCCCAGGTTCCTTCTAGTGGGAAAGACGACACCTGCCAGTGGCTGAAGAGCCCAAAAAGCAGCTGGTCATACGGCTTCACACTCATCCTCAGTCCTGGAGATTGAGCCAGTGAACTCCTCTGAGCCAGGGAAACCCAAGGAGCAGCGAGGGAAATCCAAAAAGAAAACCCCTAAGACCAAGGAAATTGCGGTGGCACTCACACCTCGGCTACCTACAAGCTCTGCAGCTGACGATAGGGTGGAGATTTTGGCATCCACTGAGGACCTAGGTCTCTCCAGACCCTCAGACACAATGGATATAGACTGCTCAGGCAATAAATCGGTGGCAGTTGGTGACTGTGAGGCGTAAACTGCCTCATTGAATGTTCCATGCCTTCCCAGTCTCACGATGTCATCCTCCAGTGAAATTGTGGCTGTTTTTTACACCGCATGGCTGAGCTACGGCAACTATTAAGCTTTACACCTGCTATCTGCATTGCCGTCCAGGAAACCTGGTTCCCAGCAATGTGGACCCCTGCACTCTGCGACTATAAGGGATATTACAGGAACCGTAGTGACTATAATCGAGTGTCAGGTGGAGTCTGCGTTTTGTCCTAAACTTGGTTTGTAGTGAACATGTGCCACTTCAAACCCATCTTGAGGCTGTGGCTGTCAGAATGACGACGACACAGGAAATAACTGTCTGCAATGTTCCTGTGGATGGTGCAGTACCCATGAATGTATGAGCTGCATTGATTGATCAACTCCGTAAACCTTTCCTACTTCTGGGAGATTTTAATGCCCATAACCCCTTGTGGGGTGGTACCATGCTTACTGGTCGAGGCAGAGATGTTGAAACTTTACTGTCTCAGTTCGACCTCTGCCTCTTTAAATACTGGGGCGCCACACATTTCAGTGTGGCTCATGGTAGTTACTCGGCCATTGATTTATCAATTTGCAGTCCATGACTTCTCCCATCTATCCACTGGAGAGCACATGATGACCTGTGTGGTAGTGACCACTTCCCCATCTTCCTGTCAATCCCCCAGCGTCAGGCACATGGATACCTGCCCAGATGGGCTTTGAACAAGGTGGACTGGGGAACTTTTACCTCTGCTGTCACCACTGAATCTCCTCCACACGGTAACATTGATATGACTAGCACAATTGTTTCTGCCACAGGAAACACGATCCCTTGCTCTTTAGGGTGCCTGAGGCGTAAGGCAGTCACTTGGTGGTTTCCGGAAGTCGCTGAAGGAATTAAGTAGCGTCGGCGAGCTCTACAGTGGCATAAGCGGCACCCTTCTCCGGAGCACCTCATAGCCTATAAATGGCTCTGGGCCCGTATTCGCTACCTTATCAAACATGGGAAGAAGTGTTGGGAGAGATACGTCTCAACCATTGGATCCCACGTGTCACCTTTCCAAGTCTGGGCAAAGATCAAACGTCGTTTCAGGTATAGGCCCCAACACCTGTCTCCGGTGTTACCATAAATGACAAGTTATGTACTGACGCAAACGCGATTGTCTAGCACTTTGCTGAGCACTTCGCTCATGCCTCTGCATCAGAGAATTACCCACTAGCCTTTTGCACACTCAAACGGCGGCTGGAAGGGAATATCCTCTCATTGACTGCACCCTGCAGTGAAAGTGAATCCTATAACGCCCCATTTACGGAGTGGGGAGCTCCTCAGTGCCCTTGCACATTGCCCAGACACAGCTCCTGGGCCTGATCGCATCCACAGCCAGATGATTAAACATCTCTCATCTGACTACAAGCGACATCTTTTCGTCATCTTGAACTGGATCTGGTGCGATGGCATCTATCCATCGCAGTGGCGGGAGAGCACCATCATTCCAGTGCCCAAACCCGGTAAAAACCTGCTTGATGTGGATAACTATTGGCCCATCAGCCTCACCTGTGTTCTTTGTAAGCTGCTGGAACGTATGGTACGTCAGCAGTTGGGTTGGGTCCTGGAGTCATGTGGTTTGCTGGCTCCATGTCAGAGCAGCTTCTGCCAGGGTTGCTCTACCACTGATGATCTTATGTCCATCGAGTCTGCCATCTGAACAGCCTTTTCGAGACGGCAAGACCTGGTTGCCATCTTTTTTGACTTGCGTAAAGCATACGACATGACTTGGCGACATAGTATCCTTGCCACATTGTATGAGTGGGGTCTCCAGGGACCACTCCTGATTTTTATCCAAAACTTTCTGTCGCTCCGTACTTCCTGTGCCCAAGTTGGTGACTCCCATAGATCCATACATGTCCAGGAGAATGGAGTCCCGCAGGGCTCTGTATTGAGTGTCTCTCTATTTTTAGTAGCCATTAATGGTCTAGCAGTAGCTGTTGAGCCCTCCGTCTCACCTTCTCTGTATGCAGACAACTTCTGCATTTCGTACTGCTGCTCCAGTACTGCTGTTGCTGAGCGGCGCCTCCAGGGAGCCATCCACAAGGCGCAGTCATGGGCTCTAGCCCATGGCTTCCAGTTTTCAGCTGCAAAGTTGTGTCTCATGCACTTCTGTCAGCAGCGTACCGTTCATCCGGAACCCACACTTTACCTTAATGATGATCCACTCACTGTAGTGGAGACATCAATTCCTAGGACTGGTTTTTGAGGCCCGATTGACTTGGCTCCCTCATTTTCCTCAGCTTAAGCCTCATTTTCGTCAGTTTAAGCGGAATTTCTGGCACCACCTCAATGCCCTCCGTTGCCTGAGCAACACCAGTTGGTGTTCAGATCGCTGTACGCTGCTGCAGCTCTACAGAGCCCTTGTCCAATTGTGAATTGGTTCAAATGGCTCTGAGCATTATGAGACTTAACATCTATGGTCATCAGTCCCCGAGAACTTAGAACTACTTAAACGTAACTAACCTAAGGACATCACACAACACCCAGTCATCACAAGGCAGAGAAAATCCCTGACCCCGCCGGGAATCGAACCCGGGAACCCAGGCGTGGGAAGTGAGAATGCTACCGCACGACCACGAGCTGTGGACCAATTGTGAATTGACTATGGTAGTGTGGTTTATGGTTCAGCAGCACCTTCAGCATTGCATTTACTCGACCCTGTGCACCACTGTGGTGTTCGACTAGTGACAGGAGCTTTTAGGATGAGTCCGGTGACCAGCTTACTGGTGAAGGATGGTGTCCCTCCACTGCAGATCAGATGTACGCAACTGCTCGCTAGTTACGCAGCACAAATTCATAGTTCCCCTGAGCATCCAAATTACCGTCTCCTTTTCTTGCCCGTGGCAGTCCATTTCCCGCATCGGCGTCCAAGATCAGGACTAACGGTTGCAGTTTGTGTGCGGTCGCTTCTCTCCGAACCGGAGTTCTTCTCTTCACCACCTCTACTTGCGGTCCGTTCACGTACGCCTCTGCTGCAGCTTCGTCTGGATCTTTTGCGTGGCCCTAAGGACCCCATTAATCTCGCCGCTCTCCGCTGTCACTTCCTCTCGATTCTTGACGTGTTTCGGAGCTCTGAAGTGGTTTACACTGACGGCTCAATGAGTGTTGGTCACATAGGCTTTGCATATGTTCATGGAGGACATATTGAGCAGCACTCCTTGCCAGTTGGCTGCAGTGTTTTCACTGCGGAGCTGGCAGCCATATCTCGTGCTCTTGAGTTCATCCGCTCATGCCCTGGTGAGTGTACTGACTCTTTGAGCAGCCTGCAAGATATGGACCAGTGCTACCCTTGCCACCCTCTGGTAGCATCCATTCAGGAGTCCATCTATGTTCTGGAACAGTCCCGCCGTTCCGTCTTGTTTGTGTGGACCCCAGGACACGTCGGAATTCCCGGCAACGGACTTGCCGACAGGCTGGCCAAACAGACGACGCCGAATCCACTTCTGGAGATATGCATCTCCGAAGCTGACTTGCTTTCTTTCTCACACCACAGGGTTTTCCGGGTTTGGGAGACGGAATGGCATAACGGCATGCACAACAAACAGTCATTAAGGAGACTATGAATGTGTGGAAGTCTTCCATGCAGGCCTCTCGCAGGGAATAAGTTGTCCTCTGCCAGCTCCGCATTGGCCATACGTGGCTAACTCATGGTTACCTACTCCGACACGAGGACCCACCTCAGTGTCGCTGTGGCTCCCAAATGACAGTCATCCACCTAATGCTGGACTGCCCACTTTTAAGCCGCTTTGCGGCAGACTCTTAACTTTCCCAGCACCCTGCCTTCGGTGTTGGACGACAGTGCCTCCACAGCAGCTTTAGTTTTACGTTTTATCTGTGAGAGTGGGTTTTATACTTCTACGTAGGTTTTAGCACATGTACTTTGTCCCTGTGTGTCCTCCACTCTAGCGCTTTTAGGGTGGAGATTTTAATGTGTTGCAGAGTGGCTGACTTTCCCTTTTTATTCTCGTGGTTGACCAGCCACTGTAATTTGCTTACATGTTTTACTCTCTTCTGTTTCTAGTGTCTCTCTGTTGCTTTCTTGTCCTCTTTTGTTCCTTTTAGTGTTCATTGCCTTCCCTTCGTTCTTGTGGCTTTTTCTTCCTTTCTGCTTTGTGTTATATGTTTCGTCTGTTTTATTCTCACACTTGTGGCATTGTTTTGTTAGGAACAAGGGACCGATGACTTTGTAGTTTCGTCCCTTCTCGTGCCTTTAAACCAACCAACCAGCCAACCAACAAACCATGAAGATATATATGGAAGCATATAGATAGTAGTTTTTCCCTCACACTATTTGCGAATGGAACTGGAAAGGAAGTGACTATAGTTCAATTCTTTTATCTTGGCGGTTCGCGCATGCCCGCCCAGATGCGGGAGATTGCTGCGTTGCCAGTTGTACGCGCCAAGAGAACAGCGCCATAGTATAGTTCGCAAACTTACGTTTAGGGGGGAGCGAGCAGTTTATGAAGTAAAGCCACCACGGCCGCATTAACCCTTTCGCTGCTGCAGAGACGTGCTCCCCGCATTCCGGGCTGTGCGCGATTTTGTCATCACTGCACTGCTCGCCTGTGCAGACACGTGGTGTTTCGACTGCTTTGACACACTTTATCATTCGATTTCACAAAAACTATTTGGCCCAAAAATTTGATTTTTACACATCTTCTTGACTGATACCTCCTCACATAACTGACTTAATTTTGTTTGGATGTTCAACGCAGTTATTGTGCAGCATTACATGTAGTAAACCACTGCACGAAATTTTGAAGAGTTTGCAGAGGTAAAAGTCCATAGCATATACTTTCCATATGGTCGATTTTAGTTGCCACTACAAATTTCAAAAAATTACATTCAAACGAATAAAATTCATAAAGTAAGACACTTCGATATTGTTTTTAAATAAAGAAAATATTAAGCATCGAACAAGATTTGAACTCACAACCTTTCGCTTGGCAACCAAAATATTTAACCATTACGCTAACGCAGCTCATCCTTCAATAAATATCCGGCAGGACTTTAAAATGGCACGCAAAATACCGTCAAACACTGCTGGTATGACTATGAATTACTCACATTTCGTCGAAGTACAATAGGAAATAAACAATTACCGCTCTTCTTTATTGCGAAAAAGAGGTTAGTGGGAATGATACAGACACCTTTCCTTGTTATCGCCTGAATTGGAGGCTTATTGCTTGTTTGTTTTAATTAATTAATACAATATGAAGCAATTGGTATAAAGAATGCTTTTTCCAAACTTTCTGTAAAAGAAAGTCTGCTATCAAGACATTGCTTTTGTTCAATTACTTTATTTATGACTGAACGTTTCTAAAACTGAAGTCACTCGTCCGTGCTCTGCACTGCGGTCGAGCTCTGGCAACGTCGTTCTCTGTTCATTGGCTGACTATGTTTTGTGACGTCAGATGCGCTGAACGAACCTAAAGTCAGCCACCGTCGTAAATGATGTGCACTTTAGTAGAGGGACAAGATGTCCTCCGCCATGCACCGTGAAATGGCTTGTGGAGTATGTATGTTAATGAAGGTCTAGTTAATGAATATTACTAGGGGTGTTCAATGTGTAATGCAACACTTTTGTTCTGAAAACCAGTTGGTTTTTTTCAGGATTCCAATACATCAGAGCCGGCCACAGTGTCCAAGATTCATGTTTGCAGCATGTGCAGGCTGTGGGCAGGCCAAGACTCAGCCTCCCACTCTGCTTTGCTCAGTCCTTAGAAGTACGTGGAACAGTGCTATGTTTCATTTAGCATTGCAGTGCGGTATTTTTCAGTTGGTAAAACTCGGAGTTCGGCAGAATCGTACTGTCAGCGCTGTTTAACCTTCGCTGTTTGATCGTGGCGTGAAGGTCCAGTGGCTGTTTGCTCAAAAAGAGGCAATCTAGCGAACTGTCTTCACAATCTGTTAAAATGAATGGGAATGACAGGAGAGAGGGATGAGAATTAGCAATTTGCATAAGCGACAGATACTACATATTTGCTATGAAATGACATTACAATACCATGCAGAAAGAATTTAAAGATTTAGTTGACAATGAAAGAGCAAAGAATTACAATGATCAGCAGATGTAACTCATTGTTCTGTACATCAAAAAGCACTTTCTGCTAAATTTGCTGGCCTGCAGCATGTGAAGAAATTGGTGATACAAATAATAAAAATTTCTGAAGTCGCACACATTATTCCATTCAGAATCAACAGTTTTCAGTGGAACTGAATGAATAGTATGGATACTTCATATATTACTGCAAAGTATGTTGGTTAAGTCAAGGAACATGTCTGGAATGATTTATCAATTTAAAACTTGCTATTGTTTAATTTATTAAGGACAAAGGTGTGCAAGAACAAAAATTAGAATGGAATGTAGACTTCGCGTTTTAAATGGATTTCACTGCACATTGCCCCCAGCAAGATGTTACAAGATGTTACAAAGTAACTTATTTCTGATTTGATGGGGATACATTTAAAAAGAACATCAAATTGTTGAACGCAAAGTTTGAAGAATTCAGTGTGGCCTTGAAGGAATTACAAGAATAGTTTTATAAAGATCTTGAGGGCACTGTCAATCTTACATCTGTTTCTGATCTGTTTTCGAGATCGTTTGCCATTTCAGTTGAAAGCACCACTGTGCATGTGCAGATGTAACTGATTGACCTGCAAGGTAATTCTAGTTGTAATGAGAAATCTTTTTGTGCTAAAACTGCCCAGCATGTCAGCATTGCTTTCCTCAGGTAGAGTTTCCAAGTCTCCATAATGAGGTTGCAAAAACGCTACAATACTTTGATTGACATATTTGTGTGAAGGACCTCTTTTCAATTATGAAATTAAGTAAGTTGCGATATGTGGCAAATTATGTGTCAAACTCAGTGAAATTGTATAGATCTGTCTATACACCAACAGTTTGTACCAGTTAAAAATCATATTATGTCTTCAGTGCACCAAAAATAATTAAAAAATACTGGAAATTTGTTTTGTGTGTGTTCTATGTTGTTGAGAAATGTAAAATATAAAACCAAGTAGCATGCAGTGCGACTGTACTGACATTTTAAATGCAGCACATTCACAGTTTTCCCTCTTACCCCTCTTTGTGCTCAGACAGCGTGGTGTGGTAGTGGGGGAAATGTGAAGGAAAGCTAAGCACTTTGGCACTCGTGCCCGGGCCAGGCCCATGAGCTGAATTCTTGGCCATCCATGCAATACATCATTTTATTCCCCACTCTTTTGGCTACAAAACCCTATTTTACAACGTAATTTCAGTTCAGTGTGGCAGCCTTATGCCATCTTTCAGGGAGGGCTTGTATGCCCGCATGGTACTACTCTACTGGTCGATGTCAGACCTAACATCTTGCTGCATCAATAACCGCCCCATCATCTATGTACTGCTTCCCGTGGAGTGCATCCTTCATTAGGCCAAACAGATGGAAGTTGGAAGGTGCAGCACCTGGGCCGGGCTATAGGGTGGATGAGGAAGAACAGTCCAATGAAGTTTTGTGAGCTCCTCTTGGATGCACAGCCGTATGTGAGGCCTTGCAGTGTCATGAAGAAAGATAAGTTTTTTGCATTTTTGTGACACTGAACACTCTAAAGTCATTTCTTAAATTTTCTGAGGGTAATGCTATACATTTCTGAGTTCACTGTTATGGCGTCAAAATGTATAGGCTCTAGGACAGCCACTAAATCTGGCAAAAACCCTGGAATTTCTTAGAAGTCTGGGCTTTTGGTTTTGAGTTAAATTATTGTCATTGTGACTGGTAAGAACTGATACACTAACAAAGAATTTTACTTTAGCCCACTACTACAGCAAACTACTGCACCAATAAAACATAAATGAGAGAAAAACACCAATATAAAACTTAAGTTACAAAGAAAATGCACCACTTGCAACAAAACACGGTGCACACAACTGTCTGCCAGCAACAAAATGTGTCAAAGGCTTTAGGACAAAGACTATGCAATACTCCATAACAACAAACTGCTTTCGATGAGCGTGGCATCACAACAGTTTAAATTCTAACAGGTTGCGGGAAAATTTGTGAAACGTAGTTTGAGAAACTTTACTTTAAATGTAAATATACTTTTATACAAGATAAATTATGTTAAGTGTCGGACTCTGCAATGAATTTTTTAAATCACAGAGTGTTTGACTTTCATTCAAACCTTAACACTTTGTTGACCAGTCACTTGGAAAAATTTTGAGCACAGAAGACCAGCCATTGATGCCACTATTTCAAATTTTACCAGCACATTTGCGTTTGATATGTCGTGCAGTAGCATTCTCGCTTCCTGAGTACGGGGTCCCGGGTTCAATTCCTGGTGGGGTCAGGGATTTTCCTTGCCTCAAGATTATTGGGTGTTGTTGTGTCATCTTCATAATCATCATTCGTCCCCATTATGGTCAGAGGAAGGCAATGGCAGTTGCGATGACCGGGTGGACTATCTCACAAGTGTTATCCTTACTGCTGCAGAACTCTTTGCACTTCTTCAGTTCCACGTCATGTCCCATTCCCTTGGTGGACTGAGGCATGTCACAACGCAATTCATGCGCGGAGACGTGCTTTCTGCATTTTTAACTGCAACCCTGTGCTGGAAAATTGCATTCATTATTTCCAGCGTGCAAAGTGTCGTCGAGTTCTTCGGGATAGCAAGAGAGCTAGTAGGATTTTGTTCACTAGTTCTTTTAACAGTTCCACACCTTTCTCTGTTGTTTGGGCCAACCTCTGATGGCTGTCTGGAACAAAGATCCATTCCCCCATTTCTGTCCTGACAGTAGGCGCCGCTGTCATCGTGGATCCTGTTGCTATCTCCAACACCTTGGGCCGCCATTTTGCGGAAGTTTTGATCTCTTCCCACTATCACCCTGCCCTTATCCATAGGAGGCTCAGGTGATACCCTCCTCTTCTCAGAATCGTGAGTGCTACAATGCCGCCTTCACTATGAGGTGGTAGCTAGATCATGCTCTCAGTTCATCCCGGTCCTCCACCCCAGGACCAGACACTATCCACAGTGATTTCCCTACATCTACATCTACATTTATACTCCGCAAGCCACCCAACGGTGTGTGGCGGAGGGCACTTTACGTGCCACTGTCATTACCTCCCTTTCCTGTTCCAGTCGCGTATGGTTCGCGGGAGGAACGACTGTCTGAAAGCCTCCGTGCGCGCTCTAATCTCTCTAATTTTACATTCGTGATCTCCTCGGGAGGTATAAGTAGGGAGAAGCAATATATTCGATACCTCATCCAGAAACGCACCCTCTCGAAACCTGGCGAGCAAACTACACCGCGATGCAGAGTGCCTCTCTTGCAGAGTCTGCCACTTGAGTTTATTAAACATCTCCGTAACGCTATCACGGTATAGGTCGAACGAGTGTTTTGTAAGCCACCTCCTTTGTTGATGGACTACATTTTCTAAGCACTCTCCCAATGAATCTCAACCTGGTACCCGCCTTACCAACAATTAATTTTATATAATCATTCCACTTCAAATCGTTCAGCACGCATACGCCCAGATATTTTACAGAAGTAACTGCTACCAGTGTTTGTTCCGCTATCATATAATCATACAATAAAGGATCCTTCTTTCTATGTATTCGCAATACATTACATTTGCTTATGTTAAGGGTCAGTTGCCACTCCCTGCACCAAGTGCCTATCCGCTGCAGATCTTCCTGCATTTCGCTACAATTTTCTAATGCTGCAACTTCTCTGTATACTACAGCATCATCTGCGAAAAGCCGCATGGAACTTCCGACACTATCTACTAGGTCATTTATATATATTGTGAAAAGCAATGGTCCCATAACACTCCCCTGTGGCACGCCAGAGGTTACTTTGTCTGTAGACGTCTCTCCATTGATAACAACATGCTGTGTTCTGTTTGCTAAAAACTCTTCAATCCAGCCACACAGCTGGTCTGATATTCCGTAGGCTCTTACTTTGTTTATCAGGCGACAGTGCGGAACTGTATCGAACGCCTTCCGGAAGTCAAGAAAAATAGCATCTACCTGGGAGCCTGTATCTAATATTTTCTGGGTCTCATGAACAAATAAAGCGAGTTGGGTCTCACACGATCGCTGTTTCCGGAATCCATGTTGATTCCTACATAGTAGATTCTGGGTTTCCAAAACCGACATGATACTCGAGCAAAAAACATGTTCTAAAATTCTACAACAGATCGACGTCAGAGATATAGGTCTATAGTTTGGCGCATCTGCTCGACGACCCTTCTTGAAGACTGGGACTACCTGTGCTCTTTTCCAATCATTTGGAACCCTCCGTTCCTCTAGAGACTTGCGGTACACGGCTGTTAGAAGGGGGGCAAGTTCTTTCGCGTACTCTGTGTAGAATCGAATTGGTAGCCCGTCAGGTCCAGTGGACTTCCCTCTATTGAGTGATTCCAGTTGCTTTTCTATTCCTTGGACACTTATTTCGATGTCAGCCATTTTTTCGTTTGTGCGAGGATTTAGAGAAGGAACTGCAGTGCGGTCTTCCTCTGTGAAACAGCTTTGGAAAAAGGTGTTTAGTATTTCAGCTTTACGCGTGTCATCCTCTGTTTCAATCCCATCATCATCCCGTAGTGTCTGGATATGCTGTTTCGAGCCACTTACTGATTTAACATAAGACCAGAACTTCCTAGGATTTTCTGTCAAGTCGGTACATAGAATTTTACTTTCAAATTCACTGAACGCTTCACGCATAGCCCTCCTTACGCTAACTTTGACATCGTTTAGCTTCTGTTTGTCTGAGAGGTTTTGGCTGCGTTTAAACTTGGAGTGAAGCTCTCTTTGCTTTCGCAATAGTTTCCTAACTTTGTTGTTGTACCACGGTGGGTTTTTCCCGTCCCTCACAGTTTAACTCGGCACGTACCTGTCTAAAACGCATTTTAGGATTACCTTGAACTTTTTCCATAAACACTCAACATTGTCAGTGTCGGAACAGAAATTTTCGTTTTGATCTGTTAGGTAGTCTGAAATCTGCCTTCTATTACTCTTGCTAAACAGATAAACCTTCCTCCCTTTTTTTATATTCCTATTAACTTCCATATTCAGGGATGCTGCAACGGCCTTATGATCACTGATTCCCTGTTCTGTACATACAGAGTCGAAAAGTTCGGGTCTGTTTGTTATCAGTAGGTCCAAGATATTTTCTCCACGAGTCGGTTCTCTGTTTAATTGCTCGAGGTAATTTTCGGATAGTGCACTCAGTATAATGTCACTCGATGCTCTGTCCCTACCACCCGTCCTAAACATCTGAGTGTCCCAGTCTATATCTGGTAAATTGAAATCTCCACCTAAGACTATAACATGCTGAGAAAATTTATGTGAAATGTATTCCAAATTTTCTCTCAGTTGTTCTGCCACTAATGCTGCTTAGTCGGGAGGTCGGTAAAAGGAGCCAATTATTAACCTAGTTCGGTTGTTGAGTGTAACCTCCACCCATAATAATTCACAGGAACTATCCACTTCTATTTCACTACAGGATAAACTACTACTAACAGCGACGAACACTCCACCACCGGTTGCATGCAATCTATCCTTTCTAGACACCGTCTGTACCTTTGTAAAAATTTCGGCAGAATTTATCTCTGGCTTAAGCCAGCTTTCTGTACCTATAATGATTTCAGCTTCGGTGCTTTCTATCAGCGCTTGAAGTTCTGGTACTTTACCAACGCAGCTTCGACAGTTGACAATTACAATACCGATTGCTGCTTGGTCCCCGCATGTCCTGACTTTGCCCCGCACCCGTTGAGGCTGTTCCCTTTCTGTACTTGCCCAAGGCCATCTAACCTAAAAAACCGCCCAGCCCACGCCACACAACCCCTGCTACCCGTGTAGCTGCTTGTTGCGTGTAGTGGACTCCTGACCTATCCAGCGGAACCCGAAACCCCACCACCCTATGGCGCAAGTCGAGGAATCTGCAGCCCACACAGTCGCAGAACCGTCTCAGCCTCTGATTCAGACCCTCCACTCGGCTCTGTACCAAAGGTCCGCAGTCAGTCCTGTCGACGATGCTGCAGATGGTGAGCTCTGCTTTCATCCCGCTAGCGAGACTGGCAGTCTTCACCAAATCAGATAGCTGCCAGAAGCCAGAGAGGATCTCCTCCGATCCATAGCGACACACATCATTGGTGCCGACATGAGCGACCACCTGCAGATGGGTGCACCCTGTACCCTTCATGGCATCCGGAAGGACCCTTTCCACATCTGGAATGACTCCCCCCGGTATGCACACGGAGTGCACATTGGTTTTCTTCCCCTCTCTTACTGCTATTTCCCTAAGGGGCCCCATTACGCGCCTGACGTTGGAGCTCCCAACTACCAGTAAGCCCACCCTCTGCGACTGCCCGGATCTTGCAGACTGAGGGGCAACCTCTGGAACAGGAGAAGCAGCCATGTCAGGCCGAAGATCAGTATCAGCCTGAGACAGAGCCTGAAACCGGTTCATCAGACAAACCGGAGAGGCTTTCCGTTCAGCCCTCCGGAATGTCTTTCGCCCCCTGCCACACCTTGAGACGACCTCCCACTCTACCACAGGTGAGGGATCAGCCTCAATGCGGGCAGTATCCCGGGCAACCACAGTCTTAGTCCGATCAGGGGATGCGTGGGACGAGCTGGCCGCCCCCGACAAACCCCCATCCGGACCCCCACAGTGATGCCCATTGGCAACAGCCTCAAGCTGTGTGACCGAAGCCAACACTGCCTGAAGCTGGGAGCGAAGGGATGCCAACTCAGCCTGCATCCGAACACAGCAGTTGCAGTCCCTATCCATGCTAAAAACTGTTTTGCAAAGAACGTCTGAACTAATCTACAGAGAGAGCAAACAAATCAACAAAATTTAAACGGTTATTAAAATACAAGATTGCCTAGTAAATGCAGTAATGCTGCTACTTGCGCTCCAGGCAAATGCCGGGATGGTTCCTTTCAAAGGGCACGGCCGACTTCCTTCCCCATCCTTCCCTAATCCGATGAGACCGATGACCTCGCTGTCTGGTCTCCTTCCCCAAAACAACCAACCAACCACTATCCACATTCAGATGTTACAGCACCTCTCTTGCGGGCAAGCACTTCTTGCTTAACACATACAACCACATCTTGGCTGAGGGCACATTTTCTGGATGCTGGCGTGAAGCTACTGTCATACCCAATAAGGACAAAAACCTTCCTTCTAGCTACCGCACCATCTCTCTTACCAGTTGAGTTTCCAAGGTGATAGAACGTATGATTCATGCCCGGCTGGTGTGGTGGCTCGAATCTCGCCATTTACTCAAGAATGTACAGTGTGGATTTAGAGCGCGGCGTTCTGCACTTGACCAACTCATTACTTTGTCCACCCATGTCATGAATGGTTTTCTGCAGAAGTCCCAGGCTGTGGCTGTGTTTTTCGATTTCGAGAAGACTGACGATACCTGCTGGAGAACTGGTATCCTCCATACTCTTTACACGTGGGGCTTCCGTGGGGGCCTACCCTGTTCTTTTCGGGCATTTTTACAGGACGAGTTTTCAAGGTGCGTGGAGGTTGTGCTTTGTCGGACACTTTTATTCAGGCAAATGGTGTACTTCAGGGTTCCGTCTTGAGCATCATCCTCTTTGCTATCGCCATTAACCCTATCATGGCCTGTCTCCTGCCAGGCATAGCCAGCTCTCTTTTTGTCGATGATTTTGCCATCTATTGCAGTTCTCCACAGACCTGTCTCATTGAGCGACATCTTCAGTGCTTTCTTGATCGTCTTCACTCCTGGAGCATCGCCGATGGCTTTTGCTTTTCCACTTACAAAACCGTCTAAATTTCTGGCAGTGAAAATGGTTTCCCCCACATCTCTACATCTTGGGCCTGTTGCCCTTCCGTTTGTTGGCACTACGAAATTCCTTGGGCTAATGCTTGATACAAAACTCGCTTGATCCTCCCATGGATCTTACCTGTCAGCCCGCTGTACACAGTCCCTCAATGACCTAAGTGTCCTCAATTGTATTTCTTGGGGTGCCGATCGAACCACCCTCCTTCATTTGTACCGGTTCCTTGTCCATTTGAAACTCAGCTGTGGGTGCTTTGTTTATGCACCCAGCATGCCCATCCCTTTTACGCTGTCTCTACACTATCCATCATCGTGGCATCCGTTTGGCGACAGGCATATTTTACACCAGCCCGGTTGAGAGTCTGTATGCTGAAGCTGCTGAACTACCACTGTCGTACCGCCGTGACTTTCTCCTCAGCAGGTATGCGTGCCGTTCGTCTGCCATGCGTGGCCACCCTTCCTATACTTCCTCCTTTGATCGTCAGTATGGGGCTCATCCCTCTTCTCTGTTACCTCCTGGAGTCCGTTTTTGCCACTTGCTACCGGTGGCTTAACTTCACGCTACCTGCAACTTTCCCTTTGGGTGTGAACCCTTCACCACCTGGGATTCGTGAAGCAGCCAATGTTAACCTGAGCCTTCATTTGCTTCCTAAGGACATTACTCTAGCCTTGGTCTATCGCCTTCAGTTTCACGACCTTTGCATGGAACCTAGTGATAGTACCTTTGTATACACTGATGGCTCTTGGACAGACCATGGGGTTGGGTGTGCATTCGTCATTGGCACCTATGTCTTTCGATATCGGGTTCTGGCTAACTCCTCAGTATTTACAGCCGAGCTTCTCTCCTTGTATCAGGCCGCAGAGTACATCCGGCGACACAGCCTTCCCAACTGTGTCCTCTGCTCTGAGTCACTCAGTGCCCTTCAAAGTCTCTCTGCTCTGTACACTGCTCATCCCTTAGTGCAGTGGGTACAGGAAAACTGTCACTTGCTCACTCTTGGTGGAGCCAATGTCATGTTTCTGTGGGTCCCTGGTCATGTTGGTCTGCCAGGAAACGAGGCTGCAGTCCTCTTACGTCAGCCCGTGAGTACCTCTATTCCCTCCGATGATCTCTGCGTTGCCATCTGTCAGGAGGTGGTGTCCCTTTGGGAATAAGCTTGCATATTAAGCCTCTCCCAGCACCTTGGACGACCTCCTCTTGGCCCTCCAACTGAGAGGAGATTATTTTAACTTGGCTGCATATTGGGCACTGCCTTTTTTAGCCATCGTCATTTGCTCAGTGGCGCTGCCCCACCACTGTGTACACATTGTGCCCCAAATTTTAACTGTCTGCCACTACCTGCTGGAATGCCCTCTTTTTACTAATTTACGTTCCATCTTGGGTTTGCCGTGTAATTTATCAGCTGTTTTAGCAAATGATGTGCAGGCTGTTGCCCACATTTTACTTTTTATCCACAGAAGCAATATGGCGAAATCCATTTAATTTTTAGTTTGGGATCTCCATTTTTGTATGGCATTTTTTTTAGTCCTTTTTCCATGTGCCTTGTTTAGATTTCTTCTATTCTTTCCATTGGGACTGACATCTACTCGTTTCCCTTGTCTCTGTGTTTGCGTCCTATAGTTTTGACTTGGGTGCATCTGACCTCAGTTATTTTTTGCATCCTGAAACAAAACGAAACAAAACAGAACAATGAACTGCTTTCTCAGTTACCTGCCTTATCAATTTCTCTTGAGTATTGAGTCCCTGGTATTTGGAATTGATGCAGGTGAACACAAAGCTCTGCTGTAATCTTGGATTAACACTTTTTGGATGCTTGTATATTACTCAAGTCGAAAGTAATATGTCAAGTGTTTGAATTTTTTTTCCCAAAAGAAATTACGTAAGTTTTAGTTTAAATTTAGTATTACTTCAGGCTACCAGGAAATAAAACATTCTATCAGCTGTTATTGGAAAGTTCTTGTAGAATTTAAATACTGATGACCATAGATTTTAAGTCCCATAGTGCTCAGAGCCATTTGAACCATAAAAAAAACCACAAACACACACACACACACACACACACACACACACACACACACACACAAATCTATGCTCCTACAGGGTACTGTCTGGACTAAGACTGCAAGTGCTCTTTTTTGGCAGTCGAATTGGCTGTTGTCAGGGTAGTATCAGGTGGAGTGGGTAGGGAGGCAAGGAGAGAGATTGGTGATGGGTGGCTAGTGGCTCAGAGGGATGCGGCCAGTTTGCCTGCTTGGAGTGTGTGAGGGAGGGGTGGCAAGTACATGGGCTGGCCTGATTGTAGCAGCTGGTGGGAAGCGGCACATGCTGAAGGTGATATGGGTACATGAATTAGAAGGGGATGACAGGTTGGGGTCGCACCTACAACTACTTTTCCTTTGAGGGGAAAGTTAACGAACAACTTAGTGGCACAACCATGGGCACCTTTATGACACCCTCCTATGCCGACCTCTTTATGGGCTATCTAGAGGACACCTTCCTACCTCCAAAAACTCTCAACCCCTAGTCTGGTTCAGGTTCATTGATATCTTCATAATCATTCCTTCACAACCTCAACACCTTTTCTCCCATCCCCTTCACTTGGTCCTCCTGTACCCAACATGCTGCCTTCCTGGACGTTGACCTCCACATCTCTGATGGCTCTATCCACACCTCTATCTGCTTGAAACCCACTGACCCCCAGCAGTGCCTGAATTTTGACAGCTGTCATCCTTTCCACAGCAAGAAATGCCTGCTGTACAACCTAGCCATATATGAATGACATACCTGTAGTGACAAGAATTCCCGTGTCCAGTGTGCTGAAGGCCTCACAAAGGCCTTCACAGACAGGCAATACCCCCCAAACCTAGTCCACAGAGGGATTTGTGTGCCATATTGACACATGCAACCAGTCCTCCCACCACACCCAAGAATCAGCTACAAAGGAGTGCCCCCAATGTCACCTATTATACCCCAGACTGGAACAATTGAACCATTTCCTTTGCCAAGGCTTTAACTATATCTCATCCTACCCAAGATCCTTCCCCCCCCCCCCTTTCTTCCACAATCCTCTCAAAGTGGTGTTTCATCGCCCATCAAACCTACACAACATTCTAGTCCTAACCATGTGCCTCGGGGATAATATCCCTGTGACAGACAAAGATACAAGACCTGCCAAATCCACCCACCCAGCACCTCCTCCTCCAGTCTTATCACAGGCTTATCCTACCCTATCAGAGACCGGACCACCAGCAAAAGCAGCCATATCATATTTCAACACTGCTCAGCTCTTTATGTTGGTATGATTGTCTATCAGCTGTCCACCAGGATGAACGGCCACCGCCATACTGTTGTCAAGAACAAAGTTGACCACCTAGTGCCCAAAATGCAGCTGAGCACTGCATGTTTAAATCCAATGGCTGCTTCACAAATTGAGCCATCAGGTGCCTTCCCTCCACCACCAACTCCTCTAAACTATGCGGGTGGGAGTTACCTTTACAACACATTGTCCACACCCATAATCATCCTGGACTCAATCCGATATCTCACTGTCCCTAGACCCTCCTCCCAACAGTTTCCCTTTCCTCCATCCTGTCACCCCTTCCAGTTCATATCCCCAGTTCACCTTCAGCATGTGCCGCATTCCACTGGCCAATACAATCATGCCACCTATATACCTGTCGCCTGTCCCTACTGCATTCCTAACTGTCAAACTGGCTGCCTCCCTGCGAGCTGCTAGCCACCCACCCCCCAGTGCCTCTCCCCGCTTTAATCTACCTCTCCTGATAGTGGCCCCACCACAACCAGTCAACCTGCCAAAAAATAGCATTTGCACTGTTAGTCCTGTCGCCACCGTGTAGGGGCATAGGCATGTGCGTGCGTGTTACTGTAGATCATCAAAGGATAACTTTGAAAGCTAGTCAGTTTTCTTTCTTTTGTGTTTGCCTATCAACCACTGTAACACTTCTGCCGAGTGGGGTCTTCAGGGCCTGCTCCAGATTTTTATCTGCCAGTTCCTGTTCCATCGGTTGTTCAGGGTTCGGGTTGGTACCATTTTCAGTTCTCCAAAGACCCAGGAGAATGACATCCCACAGGGTTCTGTATTGAATGTACTTCTATTCCTCATTGCTATAAATGGACTTGTGGTGTCTGTCGGTCCTTTGGTCACCCCTGCTCTGTATGTGGATGATTTCTGCATTTGGGTTGGTTCCTCTTTGAT
This sequence comes from Schistocerca serialis cubense, assembly GCF_023864345.2. Classification (NCBI taxonomy): domain Eukaryota; kingdom Metazoa; phylum Arthropoda; class Insecta; order Orthoptera; family Acrididae; genus Schistocerca; species Schistocerca serialis. The sequence goes on from NC_064640.1 coordinate 820,739,259, forward strand.
GGCCTCTGCAGAGTGGCAGCTCTAGGGAGCTACACGGCATGCCTCTGCATGGGCCCTCTCACACGGGTTTCAATTCTCTCCTTTAAAATCGCAGATGGTCCACTTCTGTCTCTGTACTACGATCCACCCCGATCTGGAGCTCTACCTCGATGCATAATGATTACCTGTGGTCCCACAGTTTCGTTTGCTGGGTCTTCTTTTCGACAACAAGCTCACTTGACTGCCTCATATTAGACTTCTGAAGGTAGGATGTTTTTGTAAACTCAATGTCCTTCGCTTACTTGCCCACATCTCTTGGGGTGCGGACCGCTCCATCCTTCTCCGCCTTTATCGAGCCTTGGTGCTGTCTTGCTCGGACTATGGTTCTCAAGTTTATGGTTCAGCTGCTCCTTCCACACTGCGCTTTCTGGATCCCATCCACCATCATGGTATCCGTTTGGCCACTGGTGCCTTCCCTACTAGCCCTGTTGATAGTCTCCTGGTTGAAGCTGGGATCTCCCCCCTTTCTGTTTGGTGGTCCCAGCTTCTGGTTTCTTATGGAATTGCTGTCCATTCCTCCCCCACTCATCCTTCCTTTCCTGTTCTGTTCCCAGACCAAGGACGTTGCCCACCTGATTTCCGCCCTCAGGCGGGTTTACCAGTTGGGCTCT